>NC_061100.1:65110658-65120658 GCF_015104395.2 Macrobrachium nipponense
GTTAAAAGAGAAATGCATATATTGAAAACTAAAAATAAGGGTTCACAATAGTTAAAATAGTTAAAAAGAGAAGAAGAACCACTGAGGTACCAACCGACTAGAATGGAAGGAAGGAAAGGAATGATTTTTTAGAGAGCCAAGTCCAAGACGTTGACTATGCCAGATGTAGAGGTGGAGCCGAGGTGTTGTTATTCAATGGTGGAACCAGTCTTTTGATAATTAACGATTCAAAGGTAGTTAGGTGGTCCGGATCTTTAGTAAACCTATTATCGAGAAGTGCTGTTTTGATACATTTATTTTGCATTTGGTGGCATGATTCTTGATACTAGAAAATTCAGGATTACTAATTCTTTGACCTTTTCTATAACTGAAATCCATATTGCTAAAATATCTCATCTGCAATAATCTTCGAGTCGATCCCACGTAAGTTGCAGGGCATCCTGCGCATGTGAATCTATATACAACGTTGGATCTCATGAAGTCCTGCAGACGATCTTTGAAATTAAAAAGTGAGCCAATTTTGCAAGGATTGTTTGAGATAAGTTTAATTTTGAGACAAGGAATTTCTTGTTCTATTATTTGTGAGAGTCTGAGAGAAAACTTCGAGTTTGTTATACATGGAATCGATGCATACATCAGTTTCTTTGGGACATCCATTAGCAGAGGAGGTGGTTAGATATAGTTACCTACTAATTTGTTAATTAGATTATATACAATGTCTTTGGGATAAGAGTTTTTTTTGATAAAAGGTTATTAAAAATTCCATTTCGTTATGAAAAATTTGTCAGTTGGATGAATATTTCAAAGCTCTATAGACCAGTGTGTATATGGTATTAGTTTTGAAAGTTTTCTGACAAGAACTATAGAAGTTATTGGCTAATCCCGTGAACGCCTTTTTTCGATATACTTCATTCGTGAATTCTGAATTGACTCTTGTGACAAGGATGTCCAGAAATGGTAATTTGTTTTCTATCTCCATTTTGAATTTAATGTTGGGATGTTGTACGTTAATATGTTCTAAAAATTTTGCTATTTGCCACTGATATCTGAAATGCGCAAATGTGTCGTCAACATATCTTCTGTAATACATTGGTTTACAAGAAATAGCGTATTTGTCTAAAAATTCTGTTTCCAAATATGACATAAAAAAGTTAGCAAATATTGGCCCAAGTGGCGACCCCATAGCAACTCCATCGACCTGCAAATAGAGTAGTTGATTAAAAATAAACATGGAATCTTGCACAGCAAGTTCAAGATATTGTTTAAAAAGGGGTTTACTAAAACCATGAAATACAGTATCATCACTAATAAAAATCTTATTTAAAATAATATCTATGGTTTCGTTTAATGGTACATTCGTAAACAACGATTCCACGTCAAAACTGGCCATCTGGTAGTCTCCGTCCTGATAGATGATTTGTTCCTGAAATTGATATCCATTTTTCAAAGTGTTTTCGTTAATGGAATATTCACTTAATAGTGATACCAAGAATTTGGAGATAGAAATAGAAGGACTATTGTATGCAGCCATAATGGGTCTAACAGGTGTGCCTGGTTTATGAATTTTCGGTAGGCCATATAATATACTAAACGAAGAACCTGTGACATGTAATTGCTGGTATATAGTTTCATTTATTACTCCTTCATTTTTCAGTTTCCTGAAACGTTTTATAATAAATCTTGGCCTTCATGTTTAGTATCAATGGACCTCCTGAACGTCTTATGTATATATATATATATATATATATATATATATATATATATATATATATATATATATATATATATATATATATATATATATATATATAGTATATATATATATAATATATATATATATAGATATATATATATATATATATATATATATATATATACTATATATATAATATATCATATATATATATATATATATATATATATATATATATATATATATATATATCTATCTATCTATCTATCACTACATATACATATATATATATATATATATATATATATATATATATATATATATATATATCATATACATATATTATATATATATATATATATATATATATATATATATATATATAGTATATATATATATATATATATATATATATATATATATATATATATATATATATATATATATATATATATATATATATATATATATATATATATATATATATATATATATATATATATATATATATATATATATATATATATATATATATATATATATATATATATATATATATATATATATATATATATATATATAGATATATATATATATATATATAGTATATATATATATATATATATATATATATATATATATATATATATATATATATATATATATATATATATATATATATATATATATATATATATATATAATATATTGTGATGGTTGGCTTGACCACCACACAAAACACTAAACTTTCATCAAAAATATATTCACCAAAATACCATACTAAGTCCACAAAAGGTGGAATAGTATCCAACTTCAATAAGAGTGCAAAGTCAATTCAAGGTGACAAAGAAAATGCTGCAAAAATATACTTAATTTTAATACACAGTTTCAGATAGAAATAACAACTGAACCTCAACAATACAATAATTAATGAGAAACATTCACTCTTAAACTCCCTGCAAAAGAAAACAATTACACGATTAAAGAAAGGTCATCAACACATACATACTAAAAGGGGAGAGGGTCCAGAAAGGAGTAGGCAAGCGAAAAGTAAGAATATCCTAACAAATACAATCTAAATATCCCTAACAAGTTCCTCAAACGACTTTATAGGTCTCCTCTTAGAGGACAATAAACTCCACGTCCGGAGGCTTAATCTGGGTGGCAGGGAAAATTGATCCGAAACTATGGTGTTGGAAGGCTTTCACAAGCTCCAATAATGACGTCAGCAGAGGATCACAGGACGTGATCTCGATAAATAAATATAGGTATAAATATTATTACCTTGGGACAGAGAGGTCCCCTTGGCTTTTACTGAACCAAGGGCAGTACACAAAATGCAGAATAAAAGGTCTTTGTAGCAGAGTAAGGATATCCAATAAGCTATAGAGCAATGTGGCGAGGAATAAATATAGTTCCAACAGCAATAATCGTGCCCTTCAAAGTTGGAGGCTCAGAAACACACTGAGGCAAACTCCTCCCAGCGTAAACCTCCATCTCTCGGATAACGAAGGAGCGCAGCCACGTAACCAACACAACTTGAAAATGTAAAACAGTCGTTTGCCAATAATAAACACCAAGATAACCACCGGTGAGGAGACAAAAAGCTAATAAAGAAAGAATGCAACACTTCTATACTTAACATTAAAAATCTAAAAACTTAAATAATTTAGAAATTAATGACAACTAAGTTACACCTCCTCACCTGACCAAAAAAAAATTTTCCTAAAATTTTTTTTATTTTTTTTTTTATAAAGTACGTTAACATTTAACTACAACATATATGTTATCACATACTGAAATAATAAATTAACAGTCAAAAATAGTCATTAAACAAACTGCAGAAAGCAAAATATTCTCATCAAAAACATGACCTAAACAAAAGGAAAGTGGGTGGCAAGTACCAAGGATAGCAGCTCACAAGGATAGCAGTATATAAGGATAGCATTATATAACAAATACCAACAACATCATAAGCTTAATACTATTCACAGGAAAAGTTTCCCAAAACCAGAAACTCCCAACATCACCATTCGATAAATAAATACCCAACCTAAGAGTTTCACATCACTCACACCATTACTACTTAAGAGATTGTCATTGCTCTAACAACCAGATTCTGTTTATATAGTCCAAAGGCAATAACATTTTCCACACTCAGTACACTGTCCAATTTCAGGGATACACTTCACTCACTATCAATAAATGTTGGGCTCAAAAACCACTGTCTATTTCAGTGTTATATCACACTTATCACCATAGTGTCCAATACATACACACACACCGAACGACACAGAGAAGACCACCACAAGACTCCCCTGCGCAAACAAACACACAAAATCGATGAAGCGTAATTATTAGCCTGAAAATACAGAATAACTGGATTAGTGCCTTATTGTACCTGACACCTCAAAACCTTAGACCATCTAATTAATCAACCATTAGCAAGTACCAGTGATCACCCTCACCTTTTAACCTTAAATATCCCGTATACTACACCTAAAACATTATCGTCCTCTGTAAAGAAACCATGATTAATAAATCTTAAATATACATTTGTTTCTACTCACTACGTGCCCACTTCAACAGCACACACACCAAAACTAGAACGATACAGATACTACCTTTAATAACTGCATAGCCCTCTGCCAATAACCACTATTCAACGCTGCGAGAGAGAAAATCGGCAACAATATTATCTTTTCCTGGGATGTGGGAAAATTCTAAATTCCACTCTTGCAGCATGAGACTCCACCTCATCAATCGTTGATTTTTATTCTTGTATCTGCTGATGAAGGTCAGGGGATTATGATCCGTCAAGACCTTGATAGGTGTATCTGTGGAGGAGAGATAAACCTGAAAATGGTTAATAGCAAATAAGCAAGAGTCTCTTTCTCCACAGTGGAATACCTACGTTGGGCGGAGGACAACTTTTTTGAAAAGAATGCGACAGGATGAGAAACCCCCTGTTCGTCATTCTGCAACAACACCGCTCCTACACCAACGTCACTTGCATCCGTGGCAAGAGAAAAAGGAAGGTCAAAATCAGGAGCCCTCAAGACAGAGAAATTAATTAGTACTCTTTTCAAATTATCAAATGCCCTTTGTGTTTCATCAGTCCAGACAAAAGCTACCTTCTTTCTTAAGAGATTAGTCAAAGGATCGGCGATGTCAGAAAAATTTCTAACAAACCTTCGGTAGTACCCACCCAAACCAAGGAATTTTCTGACATCCCTCCTGCACTTAGGGACTAAAATTTTTTCAATACATTCGATATTTGCTTGCTTAGGAGCAACTTTACCATTACCAACTTCATGACCCAAATATACAACCCTCGCCTTTGCGAATTCACATTTCTTTAAATTAATTACTAAACCTGCTTTCTTCAAAACCTCAAACAATGCCCTAATACGTTTTAAATGTGTTTCCCAATCATCACTATAAATAACAATATCATCAATATAAACAACACACCCTTCTAAACCATAGACTAAAGTATTCATTAACCTCTGAAAGGTGGCAGCCGCGTTCTTCATACCAAACGGCATCACTTTACATTGAAACAGTCCCTGTGTTACGAAAGCAGACAAGGCCCTTGCCCGCTTCGAAAGAGGAACCTGCCAATAACCTTTCAGCAAATCGAATTTACTAATGTATTTGGCCTTATCCATACGATCAATACAATCCTCAATTCGAGGTAATGGATAACAATCAGACTTAGACAATTAACCCTTAAACGCCGAATGGACGTATTAAACGTCGAGTCAAAATCTCCCCCGATTTCCGAATGGACGTACCATACGTCGGCTCAAAATTTTTTTGTTTTAAATTCGCGGAAAAATACTTATAGGCCTACCAGCCAAAAACTTTTGAATCACGCGCCTTGGGGGATGCTGGGAGTTCACGGATCAAGGCGTTGTTTTGTTTACAATCTTTACGCAGGCGCGCAAGCGCGAATTTCTTTCTGATCCCACTAAAAAGTATCAGTGACAAATCTCAAAAATTATTTCGTCACTTTGACATAATTTTTGCACCATTTTAAATTATCCGTTACATGAAGTATTATATATGAAAATGTGAGCAATTTCATTTAAAATACAACAAAAAAATACTCATGATTGTAACCTTTATCAGTTTTGAAATATTTTCATATAAATAACGATAAGTGCCAAAATTTCAACCTTTGGTCAACTTTGACTCTACCGAAATGGTCGAAAAACGCAATTGTAAGCTAAAACGCTTATATTTTAGTAATACTCAACTATTTACCTTAATTTTGCAACAAATTGGAAGTCTCTAGCACAATATTTCGATTTATGGTGAATTTATGAAAAAACTTTTTCCTTACGTACGCGCGGTAACTCTTCCAAAAAAAATCATACATGCGATTGTGGTAATGTTTGCACCATTTTAAAATTAGCCGTTACATAAAGTTTTATATATAGAAATGTGCGCAATTTCATGCACAATACAACTAAAAACAACCCATGGTTGTAGCTTTTATCAGTTTTGAATATTTTCATATAAAAATGATAAGTGACAATTTTCAACCTTCGGTCAATTTTGACTCTACCGAAATGGTCGAAAAACGCAATTGTAAGCTAAAACTCTTATATTTTAGTAATATTCAATCATTTACCTTCATTTTGTAACAAATTGGAAGTCTCTAGCCCAATATTTCGATTTATGATGAATTTATGAAAAAAATAACATTTTCCTTACGTCCGCGCGGTAACTCTTCCGAAAAAATCATACGTGCGATTGTGGTAATGTTTGCACCATTTTAAATTAGCCGTTACATAAAGTTTTATATATGAAAATGTGCGCAATTTCATGTAGAATACAACGAAAAATAATTGAAGGTTGTAGCTTTTCTCATTTTCGAAATATTTGCATATAAATCACGATAAATAGAAAAAAAACCACGTTCGGTCAACTTTGACTCTACCGAAATGGTCGAAAAACGCAATTGTAAGCTAAAACTCTTATATTTTAGTAATATTCAATCATTTACCTTCATTTGGCAACAAATTGGAAGTCTCTAGCACAATATTTAGATTTATGGTGAATTTATGAAAAAAACTTTCTTTCCCTCCGCGCGCGGATTCTCCGCCATAAATCTCCGAATTGCGTACATCGAATTCTCGGAAAATTTGCTCCGTTTCATATTAGGCATTTCATAGAGTTTTATATACGAAATTGTGCGCAATTTCATGTAAAATAAAAGGAAAAATATTTGAAGGTTGTACCTTTCCTCATTTTCGAAATATTTGCATATAAATCACAATAAATAGAAAAAAACCACGTTTGGTCAACTTTGACTCTACCAAAATGGTCAAAAAACGCAATTGTAAGCTAAAACTCTTACAGTATCGTAATATTCAATCATTTGTATTCATTTTGAAACAAATTGGAAGTCTCTAGAACAATATTTAGATTTATGGTGAATTTAAAAAAAAAACATTTTTTTACGTCTGCGCGTTATGAATTCGTACATCATTTTGTGATAATATTTTTCCGGTGTTGCTTTTATTGTTTTACAATGTATTATATATCAAAATGATTGCAATTTAGTGTACAATACAACGAAAAAAAAAGAAACTCGTTAGCTTTTACCGTTTTTTGCACAGCGTGATTTTAATACAATTATGTATGAATTTTTTTTTTTTGCTACCATATATCGCATTATTTACATATGATAATGATATTAATTTTCCTTTCTGATGATTGCATACTAAATTTAAGGCAATGACAAAAAAAGGAGCCAAAAATGAACTCTTAATCTTCAAAACTAAGCGCGCTGTGATTTTTTGAAAAAAATTATTTTTTCCGCTTCCGCGCTCACTCAAAACCGGCTCCGGAATTTGGGGGAGTTTTTTATTTTTACCGCTTCGGCGTTTAAGGGTTAATTCAATTTACGGTAATCAAAACATAACCTGAAATCCCTATCGGGTTTCTTTACCAATACAACAGGTGATGACCAAGGACTTTAACTAGGTTCAATTAGGTCATGTTTTAGCATATAATCAACTTCCTTCGCTACAACCTCATTTTTGAAGGGATTCAACCTGTAAGGAGATCGTTTCACAGGAGTGGCGCTACCTACAGAAGTCCTTCCCGGTACATCCGAAAATAATTCCTTATAATTAAATACCAATTTCTTTTAAGACCTTTGTTCTTCATTACTTAAATGAGAAACCATTCCAGAAAAATTTGTCAAAGAATTCTTATTATCCGAACGCCATTCATTTCCATTAAAACAATTATCATCAATATTTTCACCGTCTGAAAAAGAAAAATGGTTATCGTTTTCGGAAACTACAGCATTCCCTATGGTTGCCACGGGAATGACTTTCTCCCGTTCCATATAAGCCTTCAACATGCCGTGACAAAGCTGAAAAGGTTTCCTTCTCTCGGGAGTCTCTACTAAATAATTAACTTCACTAATTTTTTTCAAAATTTTCCAAGGACCTGAAAAAGAAACTTTCAATGGATTTCCTGGAATGGGTAACAAAACCAAAACTTTGTCGCCTACCGCAAAGTCACGTGCTTTAGACCTGTCAAAAAAGTACTTCATTCTTTTTTGGCTACACAATCAAATTTTTCAAGTTTGCAAATTTCCAAAGCCTTGGTTAACTTATCACCTAGATTAGACACATAATCTAATAAATTGATCTCAGGGACGTCTCCCTCCCTGGACTCTCGAACAACATTGAGAGGACCTCGAACACAATGGCCAAACACAAGGCTGAAAGGCGAAAAACCTAAAGACTGACTTGGGACAGAACGAAAAGCGAACAACAAATAAGGTAATTCCTTATCCCATTCAGAACCATTGATCAAACAATACTTCTTTACCATAGATTTCAGGGTTTGATGAAATCTCTCCAGAGCTCCCTGACTTTCTGGATGATATGGAGAAGAGGTCACATGTTTTATATTTAACTCTGCCATTTTATCTCTGAAATACCTGCTAACAAAATTAGAACCACAACCAGACTGAATTATTTTAGGCATCCCAAACCTGGTGAAAAAGTCAATTAGTACATCAACAATTTTAACACTTTTTATAGTACGTAGTTGTATTGCCTCGGGATATCGAGACATTCTATCCATGATAGTCAAAATATATTCATTTCCACTACGAGTCCTTGGTAATGGTCCAACAACATCAATAATGACCTCCTTGAAAGGTTCGGAAACCACTGGAATAGGACATAGAGGCGCTTTTGGAATAAGTTGATTGGGTTTACCGACCTTCTGACAGACATCACAGCTATTGACAAATTTTTTTACGTCCGCCTTCAACTTCGGCCAATAATAATTCATTAGCAACTTGCCGGAGGTCTTATGAATGCCAAAATGTCCGGCCAAACCACTTTCATGCACCAATGATATCAACTCATTCCTGTAAACAAATGGAGCCATTATCTGTTTCAAAATTTCATAATCAATATTATCAGCCTCCATAGGCCTACTCAACCTATATAAAATATTATTAATTATCTTAAATTTGGGACCAGTTATATCAGAAACCTCACCTGACTCAATAGGGAGATCCCGAAAATCCTTTTTCTGAGCTTTGATAAGCTCTTCAGTAGTCCAATTCAGTTTGTCCTTCAAAATCTCAAGATCTACAACTACGCTATCACTACGTTCTAAACTACTTAAATCTAGATCAATTGTTGACTCTGCAGCGTCAACAATTCTAGCACTAGAACGAGTAACTGCTGCTACCTCACTATCAGGATTTATCAATATGGGATAGGTATTATTCTTAAGAGCAACATCATTCCCTATCACAACATCAACATCTTTAACCGGAAATTTATCAACGATGGCCAATTTCAAATTCCCTGCAAAGGGAGGGCAAACTAAATTAAAATTTTCAATAGCATAAGACTTTACCGTATCAGGACAACCAGACAATACCACGAATTCCTGACTTTCAGGAACAAAATTACACAGCAATGCCTCCCTAAGGATCAAAGACTGAGCTGCTCCAGTATCACGCAAAATACGTACTCGTCTTTTCTAGGAAGAAACAAGGTTGACATTAAAAGCTTTTAACAATGGTTTAATGGTTTCAAATCCGTTAAAATAAGGCAAACTGAGAATGTTCTTAGAATTTTCTTTCTGTGTGTTATTTTCAGTATAAAACTTTTTGTGGGCTTTATTATAACAAACGTCTAATATATGTGAAGGATAGCATAGATCTTTCCCTATTTTTCTTATGTATTCAATTTCTTGATCCAAATATTGTGGACTGACAATTCGCAATGCTCGTAAAAACATAGAGGAAAAAAT
>NC_061100.1:65128158-65133158 GCF_015104395.2 Macrobrachium nipponense
TTGCTACACCATCCTTTTGGCAGAATATCTGGCCTCTGTGGATGGAGAATCGGGTTTTATTTGTGCAAATCTTGAGGAGCACCTGAAAGAAAGTTTCAGTGATGTTGAATGGCGAGGTAAATTGGTCCTTTTAGACACAGTCTAAAATAATATCTGTTGTTTCATCAACTGGTACGTTTGTAAACAAGGATTCCACGTCCAACGAGGTGATGTTACCTGTTGCTGGAGTTCACAAATTTCTTCAAGGGACTGCATCGATGAACATAGGTCAAAGCTGCTCGGGACGTAGAAAGTCAAAATATAGTTGCGAGATTTGGCTAGGGCGTAAGTAGAGGCTAGAATTTGGCTTATAATGGGCCGGAGAGGGTTTATATTTTTGTGAGTTTTGACATTGATATACAGATATCCCATATTGTCGTCTCCCATGTTGTGTGTGGGAGATGTACAGCATTTGTAGCAGCATGTTACACTGCTGATGACACTGCTGGGTTCTCTTAATATCTTTGTGGGGCTCTTCATCAAGCACTCAAACTTGGTGCCATTGGAAGGATGGTGTAGGAATGGAATTCCCATTGGGAGTTCTATTCGCCAACTTTTACATAGGAACTGTAAAGGAAAAAGTCTTCATGAAAATACAACATCCAAGCAAGTATGCAAGATACCTTGAAGTCATCTTCATTGAAGCTGATGGTGAAGAAGAGGTAGAAGTGGTCTGGTACATGCTCCAGAGGTGCAACGTGCTAAGCTACACCATGTGGTTCAGTACCAACGACCAGCTCCCATCCCTTGATGTCTCTGTGAGTAAGACTGAAGATATGCCTCCGTACTTCAGTCTACACAAAGAAAACCAACATAGGAATGTACCTCAATGGTGACAATGAGTGGCCCCCCCTTCCCTGCTTTACCTGGCAGGACACCCACCAAGAACTCAACTGTATCACACAGATGCTCGTCAACAATGGGTGCTCCAATAAACTGGTCAATAAAGAAGTGCAAGCTGCCTGGACAGATAGTGCAACGGAAGGGAGAGCCAGTAGCCCCATCCCCAGGATAGTATTAAGATCTTCTACAAGGCTATGATGCATTCACAGTACCGTCAGGATGAAAAGGCCATGAAGAAGATCATCATGGGAAACATTTCCTCCATAGATGAAGGCAAAACCATCGATTTCGTCATTTATTGCAAAAACCGCCGAATGAGGGACCTGATAATGAGGAATAACTCCACCCAGCCATTGCAAGACCCTTTGCAGCAGACTAATGAGGTATACCAGTTCATGTGCCCTGTCCAAGGATGTCCCAGTGCCTATATTGTCATGAACACAACATGTCCGTCAAAAAGGATCTCCAACCATGCATAAGAATGGGCCATTAGAAACCATACTTGAAGTCAGCTCCCACGATGGAATTATTCAAAACACTAGGATAATTGGAAGAGCCCCTGATCAGAGACGTCTCCGACTACTAGAGGCCCTCCTCATTCAACGGGAAAAGCCCTCTTTAAACACCACCCAAGAAATGCTTTTCCTCCCCAGAAACCTATGAAGAAACACCGGATTATGACAATACCAGAACGAGAGACTGCACCAACCCAGACATACCAGCCACCCAGCAGCCAACGAAAATCCGACCCGCCGTGACACCACACAGCATGCAGCAGCCAATGAAAATTCGGCCAGCCATGGTGTTATGCAGTGTCATGCAATCCAGCTCCGTCGGTCTGCAACATTTAGGCAACGTCTGGCTTCAAATTATATATCATTCCACCATTATGCTATTAGTATATTATACCTGTATTAATCTATGGATGATGTTCACTAGATTTTACTTACTTAGAAATAAATTTAGCTTGATTTTTCCCTATACCTCTCACAGGCACGTTACTCGTAGATCTATGTAACATTGAAAAAGCAGTAATAAGATGAATAGAAAGGAATTTCTATAAAATCAATGCAGCTGAAGCTGTAATCTGCACCAATAGAATATATTATTATTATTATTATTATTATTATTATTATTATTATTATTATTATTATTATTATTATTATTATTATTATTATTATTATTATTATTTTATTATTATGAATTTAATAAATTATTCTATTTTTTAAACAATAACGTACTCACTTTATGTGTAAAAAACGATTTGGATATCCCGATATTTTCTTGAACGTTTGGGAAACAAAAGCTTGTGAAATCTGTTCCCCCAAAATTAGCGCTGAATCGAGAGAATGTCACGAGGCTTAAGAGATCGCCTATCACAAGTTGCATGACGCCCATTATCGCCATTATGGTGAATCATTCGAAGTGGAATTGCAAGTTCAAAGTTATATCTCAAATCGAGTGATTATCCTCGAGTTAATTGCGTCATTTATAAAAGAGAGCGAGTTGGTTACTAACTCATTCTGATTTATCTGCCTATAAAGAATACAAATAGCTTTTGATTTGGCGAAGATGGATTACTTTAGCAAAAATCATTTCTGTAGTAATATATGAGGAAATGACCTTCATTTCTTTCACATCTATTAATCCTGTATCCATTGTTGTAACTAAGTGTTGATGGTGTCTAAATGGTAATATTTTGATTCTGAGCGTCTGTTCCGTTTAACATGGTTATCATTTTTGTTGTGGCGTTGTATAAGCATGAAAATCTTCCCCACAACATGTATTTGACCATGCATGACACATTTTACTTGATCATTCTGTTATATTTTGTTAAAATGTCATCATTTGAGTGGTAAAATTGGAACAAAAAAGGACGTACTAAAAATAAAAAAAAGCAGGAGTAAATGTTTGATAAGTAAATGGCTTTATTGTGATTAATATATTTTTTCCTTGTCTATCACAGTCCTCTAATTCGACGGTGGTATTTATTATGTATGCTGTTTCTAGGAGCACACTCTTCTGCATGAGGCCTGGAGCTACTTCAGCATCTAGTTTTTCCAGATTCCTTTTCAGGGATCTTGGGATCGTCCCTAGTGTTCCTATAATTATGGGTACAATTTCCACTTGCATATCCCATACCCTTCTTATTTCTATTTTCAGATCTTGATACTTATCCATTTTTTCTTTCTTTCTCTTCAACTCTGGTGTCCCATGGTATTATTATTATTATTATTATTACTATTATTATTATTATTATTATTATTATTATTATTATTATTATTATTATTATTATTATTATTATTATTATTATTATTCAGAAGATGAATCCTATTTATATGGAAGAAGCCCACATGAGCCATTGACTCAAAATTCAAGCTTCCATAAAATATGGTGTATTAGGAAGAAGTATGAGGAGGTGAAAGAAAACACAGAAAGAAGAGATCTCGCTTATTAAAAAAGGAAAAATAAATTAATAAATATATGAAAAATATATTGAAATGCGAGAATAGTATTAGGTTAGTAATGCATTACATCTTTACTTGAACTTTTGAAGTTCCAATTGCACGCCATCCTCAGGGAGACTATTTCACAGGCTAACGGTGTGTGGAATAAAGAACCTCTGGAACTGAGAAGTTCTACAACGAGGCACATTTACTGCATATTGGGGCTGCTGTTCTGCAAATCTGGTTCATCTCGGCAGGTAAAGGGACCAGGGATCAATTGAGAATGTTAAAGATCTCTGTCAAAATACAACTTATGAAAAATTGACAAACAAGATACCATCCGCTGATGGCCCAAGTCATAACTGCTAATATTAGAAAACAGGAACCTAACAGCACGAAACACTGTATCTAAAACATAAATATCTGGCAGAAGCAGACATCCATACCGGAGAACAATATTCTAGTAAAGGAAGTCCAAGTTGCATTGACTTTATCACTGTTTTAAATATAGGAGGCCTTTTGTACAATACCTAACTTTTATGTGGCATTTGCATATACTTTCATCAGATGTTTCTCAAAAGTAAGATGTGAGTCAAAAGTAACACCTAGAATAGTTGAAGCTTTAGTCTCATTCAGCAGAAACCTATCAACTTTGATGGGAGGATGGGGTGGAAAATAAATGAGACCTACTGATCAGTCACGCTTTTGTTTTACTGGAGTTAAACCTCATACCCCACTGACTATACCATTCACTGACTCGGTACATGTCCCTTTTGTTACTAATGGTAACTTCATTTCTCATAAGTAGAAACTTTCCAACACCCACAAATGTACTTTCATCGGCATACTGAGTGACTTGTTTTCCAGGCCAACACCCCTATCACTTGCATACACTAAAAATAAAAGTGGGTCAAGAACACTACACTGCGGAATTCTAGACACAATAGGTCTTGGTTTGCTAGAGATCTCATCAACAGCAACTCATTGCTGCCTACCTGTTTTGAAATATTGAGTTAAGCCTAAAACACATCGACCAACTTTAAGATTCTTAAATTATAAATAAGTGCCTTGTGATTTACTAAATCAAAAGCAGCAATAAAGTCTATTTGAATTACTCTACACTCAAACACTTATCAAGGTTCTACAAATGGCATGTCAAATCTAAAAAATCTTTGCAGGTACCTAACTGCTTCTGATATCCATATCAACTATCAACAAACAGTCCTTTAGGTTTTACTTACTTATGTAGAGCTTAAATATAAGTTTTTCTTAAACTTTGGAGAGAACATGGAAAATAGCAATTAGCCTGCAGGTACTGGAGTCTGCAGATATGTCATTCTTCGTGCTGATCTGTAAAGGTACTATGTAGACAAAAAAATCTATAGAATGTACTAATTTTGGAAGAAAGCACACTTGAAACTTACAGAAAGCACACTTGAAACTTACAACAAAACAAGGGGAAGAAACCATCAGGATATTTTCCACCATAATTATCAAGATTATTAAAAATTTTCTTAACATTTCCAGAGCATAATACAAATTTTATGAAAATAGGTTTAGGATGACAAGTATCAGGGAGAGGGGCATCCTCAGCTGATTACTTAGTGTCAAAAGCTTTAGAAATCAGTTAAAAGTTTTCCCTAGTGCTAGTAACCAATATACCATCTGCTT
>NC_061100.1:65143158-65193158 GCF_015104395.2 Macrobrachium nipponense
TCGGACATATGCGATTTGATAGGACAAATCAGTCCGTATTTATACCGAATAGTTGAACCTGTGGTAACCTGTCCAAACGGGATATTGTTATTCTTATAACCAAAGTCTGAGTCCGTTGAGAACAAATTTGTCTCAGCTCCTTCATCTTTGCTGCTAATTGCCTATCTTAATCTGAAAAGGACGCTTGAACAACAGCAAGCAAGTACGGAACAGAGAGAACAGAGAGAACAATACAAGTGGAGTTGGGAACTTGAGGGTTTGACAACAATGCTAAGGACCTGGTCAGGTAAAAAGTAGGCTAGGTCAGGTAGAAAGTTAGAGATAGGCCAGAGACGACCTCCCATCAGATGTGTGGAATTTACTGACTTGGCAGGAAATTGTTATTTAAATAGCTGAGTGCCAAATTAAACTGGGACCAATTTACAATAGAGAGGGGGCATGAGCCCCTTATGTGTGAATGATCCTATCATGGAGGTCTTGACATTGGTCAGTAGCCTACCCTGATGGGGTATGACCATTCATCTATCTTTCAGAAACTAATCCCAGGGAGAGGCCATTAAAAGGGTTTTCATCTTCGCTTGTATGGCAATGCAAAGGGAAGAAAAGCATTAAGTCAACATACTCTCAAGGGATCCCTTATCCTGTCCCAATGCAGATGGGAAATTCTCAGCTAGTTCAAAACCGGAAAATAGGTTAGTCTACAGTGTGCTTCCTTCTCACATTTTGAATTTTTCTTTACTAGCCTAAATCTATTTTCTCAAAGTTTACGTTTGGCTGAAAAAAATGAACAAAAGGAAGAGGATCTGACTACCAACATCTGACAATTCTTTTCATGGATAAAAGTTCTTGTATCTTTCTCACACACTCTCTCTCTTTCTCTCTTCCTCTACATTACACAATAAATCAAGATATCTACACAATGTGTAAATCTTGTCCAACCCAGCTCTTATGTAATTGAAATTATACTTCACGATTTTAATTTTATCCATAAGCAGATTTGCATGTATCATTTTAGTCTAGTAACTCAACTTTTTCATACAAACATCATATCCTTATTTATCACCATCAATGCTTTCATCTATCATTTCCAACATCTAGCACATAGATTGTGTCAGTGCATGGCTGTTGCAAATTATTTGCGTTTTACTTACTTAGGCTCCAGCCCGGTGGTCTGGGCATTAACGAGGTCTGCAGGACAAGACTCTACAACCCAGTGGAGGGACTGAGGAAGTAAGGTTTACAATTTTATACAATTTTATTACAAAAATAAACTAATTTACATTCAAAAACATTTCCCACACATATTATTACAAGGCTGAGCATTCAGAAGGATCAGATGGTGGGAGGGAAATGCCAATGGCTATGGCCGACTTGACTCGAAGGTAATAAGTGCTCGTCATTGGAGTCACGTCGGAGCAAACACATCAGACACATTTCAAAAATACACTTATACATAGGTGATCACCTTTTAATGATAATTCAAACTCAATCTTACATTATGATACAAGCAACAACCTTAAACATACACTTTGTTCGGTGCAGAGCCTGATTCGCTAGCACAAGAACATTTACTCTAGTACCCTTAAATATGTACAACTATGCCGTTTTCTATTGTCCTTCAAAGTTCTTCTGACATTACTCACTTGTAGATGACTATCATTTTCTATGTCTTACTCATATTTGTGATTAACCCACTCTTTCATGCCTTTTCTCTATGTTTAGGGCGTACGAACTGCACTTCATCTTGGTCAACTCATCCATCTTGAGGACGACTGTCCAAAGATACAAGACTCCTGTCTCTTTTGCCACTGTTTTTCATTCTATCTTACCAAGGGGCCACATAGCCCTCTTTCACTGTTCGATCTTAACAAGTATGATGTCTCCCGGTCAAAGATCAGTCCTTTTCCCGGGCCAAGAGTTGTGCCTGGAGTGTAGGGCGGAAAGATCTTCTCTCTTCCAGCGTTCGCAAAATGCTTTCAGAGTTTCCATCAACCGGAGATATTGGTCTCTGAGCTTGCAGGTGGTTAGCGTCTGGTTTAGATCTTCTGGAGGGAGTAAGGGGCCATAAGATTGATTAGGCAACCTCGCAGCAGATGGGAGGGGTTGAGGACATGATCTTTTTGCCTGCCCCCGATATACATGAGTGGTCAATTATTGACCACGGCTTTGGCCTCCTTCACTAACATCCCGACGTGCTCCTCCAGGAAGGACTTCTTCTGGAAGGCTACCTTGAGCTTGTGTTTTACTACTCCTACCAGCCTCTCAAAGAAGACTTCCTTCCATGGTGCTCGGGGCATTTGGAAATGCCACTGGATGCCAGTCCACCTCAGGAACTCCTGGACATTGTCCTCTTAATACAGTCCCTGCAGGAAGTGGCTGGCCAATCTGAACATCTTGTGGTTGTCCGAGACAATGAGTGAAGGGGCGCCGTGGGTTGCACTGAATTGTCGCAGAGCCAAGATGAAGGTTACGGCTTTCAGATTACCACAAAACTCCAGGTACACTGCCCTGGTGGTCATATAGGTGATGAGCAGGATGTGGCCTGCTCCCTCTGCGGTCCACTCCGACGTATTCGAATGGACGACAGTAGAAGGGAAATTATCCGGCGTTTCGTAGGCACCCACCCTTCCTTCACCTCTTGGATCCCCTGACTTGCCTTCACACGGATCTTATCCTCATCCCTGGTCCATTACATCCGAGCACTCTCACACATACTCAGGTTCTTCCCAATTCATTCTCTCGTCCAATTCCTCAACGTTCCTGGCCCATCCACTCAAGGGCAGGTTGGCTCGTTCTAGGAGTTCTCTTGTGCACTCGTGTTCCTGCATCAGTGAATGTGTTTTGTTGAAAGTTTGGATATAATTATTTACATAAAAGGGATTAAGCAAGTCCGGCCTTCGTTCCTTCTGCAAATGGGTCTGAAGGACTGAAGGAAGGGGCTCGCGGTGATGCCGAATACCACAACCCGAAAGGTGAAGGTACCCATGCAATTAGGTGACTCACACCAGAGGAATCGTGTGTACTTGGCATCGCTAGGATCCAATAATATGCAATGGAACGCTTTACTAATGTCTGCAACTAGGGCATATTGGCCAAGTCTAAACTTCACTATCAAGTTATACAATGCCTCTACCAAGTTGGGGCCAGATAGGAGGCAATCATTCAATGACAGTCAGTCCTTTGACTTTGCTGATGCATTAAACACAATGTATAAGGGGGTGGTACGGCTCTCTTTTTTAACCCCAAAGTAGGGTATGTAATATGCTTCGATTTTGGGGGCTTCTAACCTTTCAATGAATCCTGCTTCTAAGTAAGATTGCAATACCCTTTCATAATCTGCTCGGTACTAGGGTTCCCGATCAAATTTTGCATTCAGTGATTCTAACTGGGCCACAGCATTTTGATGATTCACGTCTGGCCTAGCATCGGATTTAAAGGGGAGACTTACCTGATAGCCATGCTCAGTATGGACGACTTTCTGGATTACCTTTGCAATGGCATCTATTTCTTGAATCGTATACTGCTCTGACGGAGCAATCCTGATTCAGTCTGGTCTCCACCACTCGTTGACGTCTGTTTCTGGTGTTGCTATCTGCACACTCGCAGTGTGTGTGCGGTTCTTTGTTTAGCACTTTCAAGGGCCCACTGCAGAACTTTTCCGAATGGTGACATTCCCCCATGTGTTATGAAAAGGTTGATAACATCGATTCGCTTCAAGCCAAGAATGAAATAGCTGAAATAATCGGTTCCTCCGAGTATGTCTACTCCCTTTACTTTATCATGCTGCATCTCTTCATCGGCAATGTGATAACCTTTACTTACGAGATGTTTCTTTATTTTACCGTAGCCAATATTGTGAATGGGCATGTCTATGTGATCGTGCACTATTAGCTTTATGTGAATCACTCGTTTTCCCATTTTGACCTTGCACACCGCCACATGGAATTATCCCTTGATTTCCGCAGAGCCAAAGGGAGCTAGATTTAATGCTACTTGACCCACAATGGAGAAATTTAATCTCTTGGCTAAAGGCGCTGATATGAAGTTGCGCTGGCTCCCGGTGTCGAGAAACATTTGGATGCGGTTGGCTTGGCCATGTACGCGTAACATGGCGGTGGCTGTTGGCAACAACGAACAAAGTAGTTCTAGCAAGGGATTTTTCAAAGTTACCTTAGCATTTACACAGGGCTTTAACTCTTTCTCTTTGGCGTTTGGGTTGTTAGCACTCTTCTGGTTACCTTTCAGAGTCGTAGTCTTCACCGGGCGAGAAGTTACATGAGATCCACTAGGAACATTATGAGATGGGGCAACAGAGGGTGAAGTTGAGGTCTTGGGGGGCTGTCTGTTATCACAAATTAAATTATAGTGCCTAGCACCGCACATCTAACATGAATTCTTAATTTGGCACTGTTTGTTTCTGTGCCCTACATTTAGACAATTGAAACACCTACTCATGCGGATCAAGTGACGACATCTTGCAGTGATATCTAGCGGTTTTTGTGCTAAATGGCTGTCATTACAAAAAAGACAAGCTCTAACTTTCAGTCTTTGGTTTACATTCATTTCATATTTCATATTGGGTTTTAGGAACTCACCCTTTTGAAGTGCATCATCTTCAAGCATACGAATGATGAAATCAATTGCATTGAAGAACTCATCAAGATCATAGTCGCACTTGAGCAAGTGCTCCATAACTTTACGGTATAATTTACCCTCAGATAATTTTTGATTTATTAGACTCATGATCTTACTGTGACCAATATCATTCTTACTCAAACATTTAATCTGTTTGATTAAAATGGTCAATTCAAAACAGAACTTCTTAAGTTCCAAAGGGTTTAATGAAGGCACAAAGATATTGGCTAATCTCCACTGCAATTTGACGAGCGTTTGGTGCTCATTCCCGTACTGTTTACCAAGCAGATCTAGAGCAATTCAATAGTTAGCTGAGGTTACTCTCAGAGATTTGGCAACTCTGAGTGGATCCCTTTGTGATGGTAATTGCTTCATAGCAAAGGAAGTTAAAGGAACAAGAACGCATTTTCGAGAAGTTCGGCAGTAAGGAGGTTTTCGTGCCCGTGTTGGAGGCGCCGTTTCTCTCGGCTGTTCTGGAATCGTCGGGCGTGTTGTGGAGTGCAACACACGCCAATGTGTCGGGAGAAATGATGTGAGTAAGGAAACTTTTTGTGTAAAGGACGAAGTTTTGTGTCATGTTCGTCGTAAGTCAGGTAGTGAAGGGGGAATCACAGAAAAATTAGTAGTTCTTAGGAAGTTTCGTGAGCTAGATTTGAAGTTAGCACATGATGAGCAAGGACATTTAGGAGTAAATAAAATTTTCAAGTGTATTAGTAGGGCGTACTTTTGTCCTAAGATGAAAAATGATGTGAAGAGATATGCGTTAAGCTGTCGTGAATATCAAATTGCCGAGAAACCGATTCATGTAATTCCCAGAGTTCAGTTGTGTAATATTCCTTAAGTAGGCTTATGTTTTGAGAATGTATTTATAAATATGTTCGGACCCTTGCCTAGAAGTCAGGGTAGAGAAGGTTACATAACTAATCTTGAGTATTAAAAAAACAATCTAAGAGATGTTTGGCAGCTAGCGGAGGAGAACGGAAGCTTTTGGCACTTAGCGAAAGAAAACCCGAACGGAAGTCAAGGGGGAACTGAAGGAAACCATGATCTTAGGGCAAAAGAGAGAAGTTTGTGTGTAAGAGATAAAGTTTTAGTACTAGTCGAGAAAGAAGGTTCCTCTTTATCTCATAATTTCGACGGTCCTTTTTCAGTTTTAGAGAAGAGGGGAAATATACATTATAGAATTAATGTGGGTAAGAGTAGAGCAAGGGCAATGAATGTAAATTTGCTTCAGAATTATAAACAACGCCCCGTGCCGTGGCCTCCGCCCGTGTAACAGTTTACTGAGTGAGATAAGTTTTGAGAAAAACACAAGAGGTGTTTTAGTATTTATAAGTTTTAATCAGAGTTCAGAAAACAGAAAAAGTAAGAGAGAAGGATTATGTTATAGTTAGTAGCCTCTAGAGATTTTTCTCAGAATGAGTAGCCTAGTGACCGTTTTCTGTTTTGACACAAGTGGTTGAGTGGATGAAAAAGTATTAAATCTTTATGCAGAATTGTTTCCCCGCTGTTTAATTCTTGCTTCTCTTTAGAAAAAAATAAATAAAATCAGTTGATTTAATTTTTTTTCTCTTTTGGGGGGCCGTGTGATGGTAATTGCTTCATAGCAAAGGAAGTTAAAGGAAAGGAGAACGCATTTTCGAGAAGTTCGGCAGTAAGGAGGTTTTTGCGCCCGTGTTGGAGGCGCCATTTCTCGCGGCTGTTCTGGAATCGTCGGGCGTGTTGTGGAGTGCAACACATGCCAATGTGTCGGGAGAAATGCCGCAATTTTCTGATGCAATACCTCGTCTAGATTCATCTAATTAGTTCCGGAAATCTCGCGAGTCTGTGACGCTCGCCGTAGGCTCTGCCCCCAAAATGCTGTATAAATACGATGGACGAAGTAGCAGCAGGAGGGGGAGATATAGAGAGATCGTAAAAGAGAGACTCCAGTTAGTCACAGAGAGATATCCTCAGTTAGAGCCACTGGTCAGCATATCAGTGAGAGATCAGCAGCAGAGATCGTCAGAGAGAGACTAGAGACGAAGGAACAACTGACGAAGGATCAAAAGAAGAGTTGTTCGGGAGTTGGTTGGATATTGGTCTAGTTGTCTTCAGGAGTAGACGGCCATGTTTTCTCGAAGTTGAGCAGACTTCAGAGAAGAAAAGGTCCTGCTACAGGTTTTGGGGAGTTCCTGCCTTTCAAGTAGACTAGTTTCTGCAATACGGAGTCAAGAGGACGACTGCAATTGCCGCTCTACATTTATGGAGCCAGCGCGTCGAATTGCCAAGTTGACTAGCAAGTATTTGAATTGCCTCACTGTTCCCCCAGTACATGCTGTGTAAGATTCTATTTTTTTTTTTTTATGTAAATAGGAGATACCATTCTGCATTTACCTATGTTAGTAAGCTTGTAAATAAACCTCTATTGTGTTAGTGTTTCTTTCCACATTCGTATCCCCAGTTTCAACTGTTGGTGTTGAAATATTTTTTTTTATTTCATATCGAACCTGAAGCGGACCTCTCTCAGAGGCCGTAACACTGTCGACCCTGGCCAGGATATTTCAACACCGTAACATTGTCTCTGAGATCTCAGAGTCTGTAACACCCTTCCTAAGGTACCGAGCAAGTACGTGAACTTGGTCATGTCGTCCATGTTACTTCTTACGATTAACATGAATGTCGAAACAATTCTTTGTGAACGAGGCATTCTCGGTCACTTCTCCCTTGAACATAGGGAGGGGCAACAGTTTCAGTTTCAGCAAATTCTCACTCTTTGCCAGAATGCTTAGTGTGTCAATTCGATGTAACATCAAAGAAATTGCTTTGGTTGTCTCACATTAGCTGGCATAGTGTAGCCTCTATCCCTGACTCTAATTTAGCCACATTGGATAAGTACAGCGAACGAAGCTGCCTTTCATTCTCTCTAATACCCTCTACCAGATTCTGGTACACGGTCGCAGTTCATGTTTCAATCAGCTCACGTTGAGCTTCTAGGATCAGGTCCGATAGGAGACCCATCATTTCCTCAATTTGGATTACTGTGGCAACTGCCATGATGATTATTTATTACAAGGAGTCAAAAAATAAACAAAAAAGTGATTTTATATTACGAAGAGGGGAAAAGGTTAATACAAGATTGTGGCAACTACGGACTCCTACTCGACTTGACGGTCACACTCTCCTCTCACAGATTAATTACCGTTGCTTACTCAATGCCTTCTGAGCAGCAGCGCCCTTGTTATCCGTTTAATTGAAGGACCAAATGTCGCGAATTATTCACATTTTACTTATTTAGGCTCTAACCTGGTGGTCTGGGCGATAACAAGGTCTGAGGGACTAGTCTCTACTATCCGGTGGAGGGATTGAGGAAGTAAGGTTTACAATTTTATAAAATTTTATTACAAAAATAAACTAATTTACACTCAAAAACATTTCCTCATATATTATTTACAAGTTAATTACACACAAGAAAGCCACAGGAAACATTTAACATGACAGTTCGATGGATTAAAGTGGCATGTGGCCGTTGCAACTCCTATGTCCGTGAGGTGGACCAACAAATCAAAAACATCAAGAATCTGATACAAAACGCACATAATCAGAGTGCTTCATTATTCATAGGATATGACAAATACCCCACGATAAACTTATTCTATAGCATGACAAATTAAATAACAAAGTAACGACACTGGCTGTGCAGAGTGAAGATGAGCCATCTTACCTGTTGCTCTGGATGGTACCTGGGAAAGGAATGCTCGCTGTGGGCTGCATTGCCCTCGCACACAACTTTGTGATGTCATGGCGTAACAATTCTAGAACAATCGACGATTTAGTCTATTGCGTCTCTTATTTATCCATTAAGTACACGATTTAGCAATTTGTTTTAAGGTAGATGACGAGCTCTAGTTTTACATCATGCTCTACAGTAAATATATTATTCAAGTTGGCTCAAGGGATTCTCCCATAGGCAAATCTTTTAGCTAAGCTCACTTCCTTTATTTTTATCTTATATTCATGGTTAATTTTGCATTGCAGTTTTATAAGAAATATAAATCTCATGACTGGTTTATTCACTTTCCTTCTCCACACAGTTTTGTAAGGATTCACTACATTTCTCATATATCTATGACAGAAGTCACGTAGTCGCCTGCAATCATCATTCTTCTTCTTACTCAAATTAACCTGACGTTGCAGCAGATTTGTCGCTAAAAGGGAATCTGTCCCTTTCGAGACAATGACACTCATATTAAGTACGGAATTCACATGGTAAAGAAAACAAAGTCAGCGGGATACAAAGCATTAAAACAAGGTAATTTTGCAAGGGGATTACTAATAGATACAACATATTACGAAGGGAGTCATTTGCCTTGCCTCTGGATAGCAGCAAAACGCTTGGGAAAGTTTCGTGAGCTAGATTTGAAGTTAGCACATGATGAGCAAGGACATTTAGGAGTAAATAAAATTTTCAAGTGTATTAGTAGGGCGTACTTTTGTCCTAAGATGAAAAATGATGTGAAGAGATATGCGTTAAGCTGTCGTGAATATCAAATTGCCGAGAAACCGATTCATGTAATTCCCAGAGTTCAGTTGTGTAATATTCCTTAAGTAGGCTTATGTTTTGAGAATGTATTTATAAATATGTTCGGACCCTTGCCTAGAAGTCAGGGTAGAGAAGGTTACATAACTAATCTTGAGTATTAAAAAAACAATCTAAGAGATGTTTGGCAGCTAGCGGAGGAGAACGGAAGCTTTTGGCACTTAGCGAAAGAAACCCGAACGGAAGTCAAGGAACTGAAGGAAACCATGATCTTAGGGCAAAAGAGAGAAGTTTGTGTGTAAGAGATAAAGTTTTAGTACTAGTCGAGAAAGAAGGTTCCTCTTTATCTCATAATTTCGACGGTCCTTTTTCAGTTTTAGAGAAGATAAATATATTATAGAATTAATGTGGGTAAGAGTAGAGCAAGGGCAATGAATGTAAATTTGCTTCAGAATTAAAAACAACGCCCCGTGCCGTGGCCTCCGCCCGTTTAACAGTTTACTGAGTGAGATAAGTTTTGAGAAAAACACAAGAGGTGTTTTAGTATTTATAAGTTTTAATCAGAGTTCAGAAAACAGAAAAAGTAAGAGAGAAGGATTATGTTATAGTTAGTAGCCTCTAGAGATTTTTCTCAGAATGAGTAGCCTAGTGACCGTTTTCTGTTTTGACACAAGTGGTTGAGTGGATGAAAAAGTATTAAATCTTTATGCAGAATTGTTTCCCCGCTGTTTAATTCTTGCTTCTCTTTAGAAAAAAATAAATAAAATCAGTTGATTTAATTTTTTTTCTCCGCTTTTGGGGGGCGTGTGATGGTAATTGCTTCATAGCAAAGGAAGTTAAAGGAAAGGAGAACGCATTTTCGAGAAGTCGGCAGTAAGGAGGTTTTTGCGCCCGTGTTGGAGGCGCCATTTCTCGCGGCTGTTCTGGAATCGTCGGGCGTGTTTGTGGAGTGCAACACATGCCAATGTGTCGGGAGAAATGCCGCAATTTTCTGATGCAATACCTCGTCTAGATTCATCTAATTAGTTCCGGAAATCTCGCGAGTCTGTGACGCTCGCCGTAGGCTCTGCCCCCAAAATGCTGTATAAATACGATGGACGAAGTAGCAGCAGGAGGGGGAGATATAGAGAGATCGTAAAAGAGAGACTCCAGTTAGTCACAGAGAGATATCCTCAGTTAGAGCCACTGGTCAGCATATCAGTGAGAGATCAGCAGCAGAGATCGTCAGAGAGAGACTAGAGACGAAGGAACAACTGACGAAGGATCAAAAGAAGAGTTGTTCGGGAGTTGGTTGGATATTGGTCTAGTTGTCTTCAGGAGTAGACGGCCATGTTTTCTCGAAGTTGAGCAGACTTCAGAGAAGAAAAGGTCCTGCTACAGGGTTTGGGGAGTTCCTGCCTTCAAGTAGACTAGTTTCTGCAATACGGAGTCAAGAGGACGACTGCAATTGCCGCTCTACATTTATGGAGCCAGCGCGTCGAATTGCCAAGTTGACTAGCAAGTATTTGAATTGCCTCACTGTTCCCCCAGTACATGCTGTGTAAGATTCTATTTTTTTTTTTTTATGTAAATAGGAGATACCATTCTGCATTTACCTATGTTAGTAAGCTTGTAAATAAACCTCTATTGTGTTAGTGTTTCTTTCCACATTCGTATCCCCAGTTTCAACTGTTGGTGTTGAAATATTTTTTTTTATTTTCATATCGAACCTGAGCGGACCTCTCTCAGAGGCCGTAACACTGTCGACCCTGGCCAGGATATTTCAACACCGTAACATTGTCTCTGAGATCTCAGAGTCTGTAACACCCTTCCTAAGGTACCGAGCAAGTACGTGAACTTGGTCATGTCGTCCATGTTACTTCTACGATTAACATGAATGTCGAACAATTCTGTGAACGAGGCATTCTCGGTCACTTCTCCCTTGAACATAGGGAGGGGCAACAGTTTCAGTTTCAGCAAATTCTCACTCTTTGCCAGAATGCTTAGTGTGTCAATTCGATGTAACATCAAAGAAATTGCTTTGGTTGTCTCACATTAGCTGGCATAGTGTAGCCTCTATCCCTGACTCTAATTTAGCCACATTGGATAAGTACAGCGACGAACGAAGCTGCCTTTCATTATCTCTAATACCCTCTACCAGATTCTGGTACACGGTCGCAGTTCATGTTTCAATCAGCTCACGTTGAGCTTCTAGATCAGGTCCGATAGGAGACCCATCATTTCCTCAATTTGGATTACTGTGGCAACTGCCATGATGATTATTTATTACAAGGAGTAAAAAAATAAACAAAAAGTGATTTTATATTACGAAGAGGGGAAAAGGTTAATACAAGATTGTGGCAACTACGGACTCCTACTCGACTTGACGGTCACACTCTCCTCTCACAGATTAATTACCGTTGCTTACTCAATGCCTTCTGAGCAGCAGCGCCCTTGTTATCCGTTTAATTGAAGGACCAAATGTCGCGAATTATTCACATTATTATTTAGCTCTAACCTGGTGGTCTGGGCGATAACAAGGTCTGAGGGACTAGTCTCTACTATCCGGTGGAGGGATTGAGGAAGTAAGGTTTACAATAATTTTATAAAATTTTATTACAAAAATAAACTAATTTACACTCAAAAACATTTCCTCATATATTATTTACAAGTTAATTACACACAAGAAAGCCACAGGAAACATTTAACATGACAGTTCGATGGATTAAAGTGGCATGTGGCCGTTGCAACTCCTATGTCCGTGAGGTGGACCAACAAATCAAAAACATCAAGAATCTGATACAAAACGCACATAATCAGAGTGCTTCATTATTCATAGGATATGACAAATACCCCACGATAAACTTATTCTATAGCATGACAAATTAAATAACAAAGTAACGACACTGGCTGTGCAGAGTGAAGATGAGCCATCTTACCTGTTGCTCTGGATGGTACCTGGGAAAGGAATGCTCGCTGTGGGCTGCATTGCCCTCGCACACAACTTTGTGATGTCATGGCGTAACAATTCTAGAACAATCGACGATTTAGTCTATTGCGTCTCTTATTTATCCATTAAGTACACGATTTAGCAATTTGTTTTAAGGTAGATGACGAACTCTAGTTTTACATCATGCTCTACAGTAAATATATTATTCAAGTTGGCTCAAGGGATTCTCCCATAGGCAAATCTTTTAGCTAAGCTCACTTCCTTTATTTTTATCTTATATTCACGGTTAATTTTGCATTGCAGTTTTATAAGAAATATAAATCTCATGACTGGTTTATTCACTTTCCTTCTCCACACAGTTTTGTAAGGATTCACTACATTTCTCATATATCTATGACAGAAGTCACGTAGTCGCCTGCAATCATCATTCTTCTTCTTACTCAAATTAACCTGACGTTGCAGCAGATTTGTCGCTAAAAGGGAATCTGTCCCTTTCGAGACAATGACACTCATATTAAGTACGGAATTCACATGGTAAAGAAAAAAAAGTCAGCGGGATACAAAGCATTAAAACAAGGTCATTTTGCAAGGGGATTACTAATAAGATACAACATATTACGAAGGGAGTCATTTGCCTTGCCTCTGGATAGCAGCAAAATGCTTGGGAAAGTTTGAGAAAAGATTCTCAAACATATTAGTGCCTTGACAGAACATCAGTAATCTTATCATCTGTTCCTTTAATGTACTCTATCCATCAATTGTAATCTTGCATGTGAAGGCTCCAGCACATCAAGCGCTTATTCTGATTCATGAACCTGGTAAGCAATGTTAATGGATTATGATCTGTAAGAACCGGAAGTGGAAACTTATGGTCACCATGATAGGCTTCATAACGCCATTTCAATGGTAGTATATCGTGTTTTTGATGTATTTAATTTTTTTAATAGTACACTGCCAAAAGACGAATTCCATCTGTAATTTGGAATATTATGGCTCCTATGCCTATGTTACTTGCATCTACCACTATATAGAAAGTCTTTCCATAGTCTGGGGTTTGGAAATTGGTTTATCTGTCAGGATGGCTTTTAAGTTACCACATGCCTTCATACATTCTTTTGAGTACTTAAACATTTTCTTTCCTTTAAACAAGTTAGGGATCAGTGCTGCTGCCTCTGAGAAGTTTGGGATAAGTCTCCTAAAATACTAGACCATGCTTATGAAGCACTGGGTTTCCTTCTTTGTTTAGGGGTAAGACATGTCCTTTACCGCATAGATGTGTCCATCTTTTGGCATTATCTTACTGCTTCCAACAGTTTGTCCTAGGAATGTAATTTTGCCAGCTCTGAATTAATATTTCTTCAAATTCAGTACTAAATTCGCCCTCCTAAGGACATGTAAGATCTTTCTAGGGATCTCCTGATGCAGCTCCTAAGTCATAGCATATATGATTATATTGTCCAAGTATACAACACATTGTTCTATTCCAGCCATCACCTGATTCATAAGCTTCTGTAAACATCCCAGTGCATTCATCAGGCCGAATGAGTTTACCAGGTATTGGTAAAACCAATCTAGTGTTCTAAAGGCTGTCAGGGGCCTTGATTCCATTGACAAGGAAACCTTCCAATATCCCCACTTGAGGTCTATCTCCTGAGATAGGGAGCCTTGCAGAGGATGTCTATGGACATGTCAGTGCGCTGAAGCAGGTACTGCTCTGGTCAAGTAACCTCATTCAGCTTGCAGTAGTCAATGCACAGCCAATTTCTTCCTCCCTCTTTAGGTACTAGCGTGACAGATGATGACCAGGAACTTTTACTAGATTCAATTAACCCCGGTCGCAATTGTAGGTTTACCTGTGCTTTGATCCTGACAGGTATATTTGGGTTTGGGGTGTAATGCCCTTGTGTTATGGGCCGAGTATTTTCCTCGAGAGAAATGTGATGTTCTAATACATCTGTACATCCGAGGGTGTCACTGAATACCTTTCAGAAATCATTAACAATGCCCATTACGTCATCTGGTTATCTGTCAGGCTGGGAGTGATGAGAGTGGTGTTGTCTAATACCTGGGAGTTGGGGTCAGGAGGTGGGGTGACGATGGCTATCCCCACAATGGCAGAGGTAGAGGACCTGTTGGTTGTTCATGTCTTGTACAGTTTTAGTAAATTAATATGGAACCACTTGTCTCATCTCTGTCCACAATTAACTAAGTAATTGAGATTTCCATGTTTTGCAAGGATCTTGTGGGGACCTGTGAACTATGTTTTCAGAGGTCGTGTTGTGACTGTTCTAAGTATAATTATAAGTGATTACATATAAATATGAATGTATTGTGACATTCTGTAAGTTGCAATATGTTGTTGAATGAATATCATGACTCCAGTGTTCCTGTAGGATCTTGCAGTATTGGAAAACACTATTGGAAAACAGAAGTTAGTGAATAGCTGACATTGCCTTGACATTGCTCTGATGACGCTTTGTATAACATCTTAGTTTGTATACACCTGGATCATCAGTTTCATGTTTAAAAAGGTAACGCTGACCGATGCCCCTCTGGCAAAAACATGTTGTCGTTTCCATTACAGTCTGTGCCTACGGGACAGTCCTAGATCCATATATTCGTGTGTTTGTGTAACATTGTGCAATGTATTGCTAGACTATGTTCTCGTAAACAGAATTGTATATGAGACTTCTATCACACCTCTCTGCTTGAAGAGCTATCCAAATCTTCCTGTAGCTATCATTTGTGATGTAAGCTTGTTAAATATAACTTGTTATTTACCTGTGAGTTTTACTGTCTCCAAACCTTCATACTAAAAGTAACGAATGGTGGGGACTTAGAAGAATTATCATCACAGTCAATGATACTTTGACGAAGAGGTGATGTATACCAACCGACACTTGTGGATACCATCGCAGGTCAAAAATAATCAAACAATTGCAAGGCGATACCCTTAAATAATGGTGGCAGCACAAGAAGAACCCATATCTACCGAAGACTTACAAATCTTAGAAACATAACACATATCAGAAATAAACAACGGCGATTTCAGAGAATCTACAAGCAACTTCGTGTCTCAGCCAATGCTGCTGACGGCAACACGAGTATCATTCTGATTGTACCGAGATGACCTTCATCCACAAGCTTCATTAATGAAACAAATTAAGCATACAATTTTTATATCAAGAGGCTTAAACATCGTATATTGGGCATCTTCAACAGTGTGGAACTTCGAGAACTTCAACAGGACGTGTCTTCCACATCGGATCATCATCATCCCAGCGCAACGGGAAAAGAATCATAGCAACAAACAAAAAATGCACAATAACAGTGTGAGCAGAGAATGTGGGTTGTACAAGTGAAGATGACGTGGAAGAGGCCATGAAATCATCGAAACGCAGGGGTTTTACTTCTTATATATCTAGATAAGTACAACTTTCTATTCATTTGGTGTGTGACTTTGAGCGATTCCTATTACAGGAAACTGTCTCCACCATTAGTACTTTACTCTTGTGGGTTTTTATCTTTGTTTTTCTGTCAACCTTTTTTTTTCCAGAAGTTCTCCTGAAATATTTTCATCATATTTTCTGTGATTAATCTTATCATTTTGGGGGACACTATTAATTCTGTATGTAACACATTTTATTAAATATTGAATATGTGTTTACGCAGTGGATGTGTGTATTTATACAGATATTTTGACAGGGTCGCTAGGAACCGTAGTGATAAGAAAAAACGCAAAAACAAGTTGGCCACCCGTGCACCCCGCAACCCCACACCCAATAACCCAGTGGTAACATTAGTTAGAGTCAGGTCAGTAATTGTCCCTTTTCAAAGCCTTGGATGCAGTTTTAGCTTTGAGTTATATGTTTAATTTAGTCTCTATGACTCAACGCAACGTGGATACCTAAACAATACAACTTGGGTTGCAGGGAATAACATGACTAACATTCATAACAGCTATGTTACCATAAGCCTTGGTACGGTATTTTGACGAAGAGCTATTGCCAAATAGCACAGAATTAGACATTTATGAACAAATTAAGAAACATATGTTTAATGTGCAGACCTAGATCCTTAACTTATTCAGATTTTTGCAAAGAATGAAAGTAAACCACAGCAAGTAAATATAGTTAATAATAACGCAGCAGGGATAATTTGTTTTAATTGTAAAAGAGCAGGTCAAATGGTTTCAGACTGCTGTACGTGTTACTATTCAATCCATAATAGCTCACGTCATTCTTACTCTAGATGTTTTTCACACAATCAGCAGCAAGGTAACGCTAAAAATACACAAAACGTTACAAATAATAATAAGAAGAAGTATACACATTATCACAAAAAGAAACAAGTAAACAATAACTGCTCAGAACCAGGAACAAGCACATCAGACTTCAGGGAACTCAGTCCCTGGGCTGTCTAGCCAAAACAGTCAAAGTCAGTCAAATTTTCCGAGTGTTCAAAGCAAAGCAAATTCCACATAGGTGATTTCAGCGGAAGGGAGAGTGATGTTGCGTCATTCATATCAACACCTTTTGAATTAAAAAATAAATTGAATCACCTAGAAGTATTATGTGAATCCTAGAATTTTCCTATGAATCACACAACCGTGTCAAATAAATCAGAGCAGGTTCCCATAGATTTTCATACAATACACGCAATAATCACTAATGATGAATTACGCCCTACTTTACATGCTGTAAATTTAGAATAACAGCCATTTACATTGTTTTTTTATTCCAGTAGTCCACGTAATATTATGGACCTACGGACTCACTGTTTGTTGTTTTCGAACTCCCCTATTGAGAAGTCTGGAGTAGGACTTACAGGAATTAGCAATAACGAGTTAAGTGTCGTAGGCGTAACTCCGATTCAGTACAGGGTGGGTAAGCGCATGCTTACAGATACCTTTATAGTTGTAAAAAACATTGATATGTATGCTGTTGTAACTGTAAGATACCCATCTATGGGCATACAAAACATTATCTTAGCTCCTGCCAAACATGGCGTGTTTATCAAAGGAAAATTCTATAAATCTTCTATCACATTAAAATCTGTTTTGGACAAAAAAGAGACAATTAATCAAACAATAACGTACATAGAGGAACTAATCATTTGTCTCATAAATGAAGATATTGTTCAAGCCACCCAACAGAATTCTCGCACACCCGCAATATCAGCTTGCGCGCAAATTCTCAAGACAAATGCACCCTCGAATATCTTGGTGCGTGTAAAAAAGGCTTTGCCGGGATCTGAAACCTTAATCCTTCCCAACACTCTGAAAATAAACGGACTTTCCACGACACAAGCACTATACACTGTTGACTCACACCAACAAGTTAATATTGAAGTCTGTAACCATTTGAATACCAATCTAGTAATCCACAAAAATCTACATATCGTGGATACGGAAGTGTATAAATATCGCATTCTTACTGTTGCTGAAATTAATCATGCTCAACCTGTTGTCGACGAATCCCTCTTGCAATCTATCAAAAGTAAAATCAATAAAGGCATTCAAGAAGAGGAGATCCAGCAGAAATTTTTTTATCTTTTATCTGAATATCATGATGTTTTCTCAACTAGTGAGGGATCTCTAGGGAAAACAGATGTCATTGAACACCAAATACGGTTAAAGGACAAACATAAAGCTATATTCATACCTTCGTATAGACTCCTAATGAAATTTCAAAATGAGATAAATGACGAAGTTGAAAAAATGTTTGAAGAAGGAGTCATTAGGAAATCAAATAGCCCTTACAATTTTCCTTTAATCGTCGTGCCTAAAAAAGATCGGACTTGGCGTATCTGCGTAGATTTCCGTCACTTAAACGAGGAAACGATTCCCGATCGTTTTCCACTGCCATGTACCAATGATATCTTATCTTTGTTAGGTCAGAACAAATTCTTCACCAGCTTGGACTTACTTAAAGGCTTTCACCAGACACCCTTAGCTAGTGAGAGTACCCCATACACCGCCTTCAGCGCAGCCAGGGGACATTATGAATTTTTACGTATGCCTTTCAGTTTACGTTGCGCCCCAATTACATTCACCAGAATGATTAATATAGTGTTTGGAGACTTGTTAGGGGATACCCTTCATGCCTATATGGATGATCTCGTAATCTTTTCTAATACCTTAGAAGATCATTTGCATAAACTAGAGCTAGTGCTACAGAGACAAAAGCAACATAATCTAAGAATAAAAATATCAAAATGTGATTTTTTTAAAAACAGAACTCATCTATTTAGGTTTTACGATGTCTAGTCAAGGTCTTAAGGTAGTCCATGATAAGGTGTCGGCTATCCGTAATTTTGCGGTACCTACTAACGTAAATGGGATACAGCAAATTTTGAGTTTTAGTGGCTATTATCGTAGGTTGATACGCAACTATTCAATCATAGCAGCTCCTTTAACAGATCTTACGAAGAAGGGCGTAGGTTTTATATGGTCTGAAAAGCATCAACAGGCATTCGATACCTCGAAAGAGGAATTATGCAGTTCACCTATCTTAAAATTCCCTGATTTTAATAACGATTTTTTTGTTGTAACTGATGCTTAAGACCAAGGGGTAGGAGGGGTACTACTTCAGCAATATGATAAACAGTTCTTTTATTCACATAAACTGAAGCCCTCTGAAAGTAAATATGCAGTAATAGACAAGGAAGGGCTAGGTATCGTTAATTTGCTACTACATTTTAAGTTCATAACCTATGGCTACCCTGTTAAGGTCCTTTCTGACCATAAGCCCCTTACCAAGTTTTTCAAAGGTTTTAATCACAGTCCCAAAAGAACTCGGTGGCATATGATCATTCAGGACTTTGGAGCCAAGATAGGATACCTACCTGGGAAAGTGAATATCATAGCTGACGCATTATCCCGCAATCCCGCTCCATCCTGTAAGGAACCATTAACTGGACTAGAAGATATAGAAACATCTGTGCCTATTGTTAAAACCAAATCTGAAAAAGAAAATTCACTAATAGTAGTACCCGGTCGTTAGTCACCTGCTGTGTGCTTCAGGTTTTCCTCGTCACGGACCTACACAGAATATTACCTTTGATTACATAATTCTGCTGCACATACTTTAAATACTCTTTTGCTTTAGGATTTCCGTTCAAAGCATCTATTATTTTGCTTAACTGCTGATCTTTTCTTTGTTCAGTTTGTACCAGTTCAGCGCTCCAACCCAGGTCTTCAATGTGCACGATCGCTTGGGTTAGTGAATTTTCTTGTTCAGATTCGGTTTTAACAATAGGCACAGATGTTTCTATATCTTCTAGTCCAGTTAATAATTCCTTACAGGATGGCACAGGATTGCGGGATAATGCGTCAGCGATATTAGTACCAATCTCTCTTATACCAATCGTCCTAAACTGATTGCATTCTAATCCCTTGCATGGTCATCCAGGGTTCTCTATTATGTCACAGAAAGCCGAATCACTCTTTCAGTACTCTACAATGCTTACAGATATAAAAAATACACATAACTAATTGTCACATTTGTCATGATAACAAGGGACACAGACACCAATCAGTTTAGGGGCCTATTCCGTGCCAAATCAACCCTTTGAAAGAGTACACTTAGATTATTAACAGGTTTTACAAGTCTGACAGAGGAAATAAACGCCTCTTAGTATTAATAGATGCTGTGACACGTTATACAGCATTAATAGTGCTAAAAACAAAAACTGCAATTTAATGCGCTAGGAAATTCTATGAGTGCTACATCTGTAAACACGGAATTCCACACATGATAATCTCTGACTCAGGTGGAGAATTCAATAATCATTTCCTCAACTCATTGTGTGAATTCCTTTGCATTAAGAAAATCAATACCATGATATATCACCCAGAGTCAAACGGATCGATAGAGAGAGTAAATAGGAAAGTGTTAAATGTCCTACGAGTTACACTCGGGGATATGGATCCTAACTGGGATATAGTGGTTCCCATGGTTCTAAGTACTCTTAATCATTCATATCATGTTTCTATAAAAATGACACCGCATGAGGCCTTATACGGTACGCCCTCTAGAACACCTTTCCACATACTCAAGCCAACCACTAATTTATAAAATCCCCTAAGGGATATTATGGATGCAAGTGTAAGCCGATATAATATACGTTGTAAGAATTTAGAAGAGGCACAAATTATAATGAAAAGGAATTACGATAAAATCGCTAAACAAACAAAACCATATGCAGTAGGTGATCAAATCTATATAATGTTATTATGTGTGCGAAGGTTTGAACAATAAGCTAACGCCTAAGTTTGAGGGCCCGTTCAGTATTCTAGAAATATTAACGGCAAATAGGCTAAAAGTTCAAAACATATCAAAACCTACTGACATACGGATTATTCCATTGGCTCATGTTCGTAGCTAATGAAAAAAGGGGAAGAAAGAAAGGCTAGGAGAGAAAATATGTATACCTATATGAAACTTACAGGGTAAATAGTATATATAAAATTTGTATGAAAATTTTTTTATTAGTTTGAATAAGAAATATCTAATTTGTCATGAGTAATTACATATATTTTACTATTTGCAGGTTTCCAACATGAAACTTATATTGTTCGGATTGGTACTGTTTTTTCAGACATTCTTCTCATGTGGGAGGAGTGTTAAAACAAAAAATATCCAATTTTGCACATGGCTCTATCATTGAAAGAACTGAGGATGTATTTATTACAATGAGTAATGTAATTCTTGAAGTTGACTTGCAAGCAATTTTCTTGCCAGAAGATGATGTCATTAACTTTAAAAGCGACTTATCACGTTTTGCTGAATCATTGGATCAATTGCACAAGTGTCATTTTCCTTTTAACCCAGAGAATCCACTTGCAGAGGCTTTGAGTGTAGCTGAGATGTTGTTTTATGATTTGCAAAACAAGACAGCTGAAGTGGAATGCTTAGCTCGTGAACTTCTTATGTGGACCGTAGGTAAAAAATAATGTAGAATGACGTAATCCATTATTATTCACTGTGCTCAATATTTTTGGGTCCATTGCAAGTTTAGGTTTGGGAATTGCAAATCGTCTTAAAATTAATGAACAAAATAAGAGAATAGAATTTCTACAATATCAAAATGAATTAATTTTCTATGAACTTCACAGATAATTACAGCTTAATTACAGTAAGCATAGAGAATTACAGAATCATGATTAATATTCACTTTGATTCTTCTGATGCCTGGAAATCTTACAAAATAGCTCCGTTTCCCACTTACATGTCCCACTTACCAGTAACATCGTATTTTTCTGGATATGTATTAATTTCCCTTAATAAGGAACTTTTTACGGTCATCAGAGACCTTGATCGGTTCACTCAATGTTTTAATACTATGGGTAATAAAGTTTGTACAGATGACTCTTTTGAATACCATAAAATACCAGCAAATTCATGTGAGTTAGGTCTAGTCCTTAACGGCTCTCTCCCTCACATGTTTGAATGTTGTCTGAATTTACTTTAACCTTTTGACAAGAATAAGTTCGCTTACAGGATGAATAACGGAACCTGGCTACGCTTCGCAGTCAAAGAGTATAACGTCACATGCCTGGACGGATTGTCTATAACTTCAAGACTGTTTGTCGCTGCAGACAGCTGCAGTGGGGCAACGACCACCTACACCGTAAGGGGAATAAGCACCATCATAAGAGAGTGGGCTTATTTCGCCAAGTTTTCCTGGATCAACATACGTATCCCAGCATTACCCTTGCCTTTTAATGAGAAGGTGGCCCAGCAGTTGTCGAAATTGACTACAATGGACCATACTTCCCACTCTTACTACTCCAGGGAGGACATTCGTTTCTACGTTTTACTAGCGATGACCCTTGCACTGGTGGTGATTTTAATCATCGTGAATGTATTTGTATAGCGTAGGATGAGGAGAACAAGTATGGCTGATCAACAGAACGTCGGACCCCGCCCAGACATTTTTCCAGTGGCCCTTATGGCATTTGACTTTCGAGCCATTTGAAATTGGCCATTTCATTTGACTCAAGGAGGTTGTTTGGAACTGTGAATTGTGTGAAATGCTGTTTGAGACGCTAGCTAAATGTGCAGTAGAAACCTCCTTGGCAATGTATTCCATATCATTATTTTTGTGTCTACACACTGGGAATCTATATAAAGTGCACTTATGTTGATCACTTATATTGATCACCTAGATTTATCACTTATATAAATAATTTGTATTAATCATTTATTTGAATAAACAAATCGGGTAGCACCTATAATCAATCTGTTACCTTGTATCTTATCACATTTTGGTACCATTAATTTAAATTACTATATGATTTTTATTATGTAATCTTTATGTCATGCAATTATCAGAAGTATGTTAGTATTTTCTGTAGTATATGTATCCTCATGACTAGCAGTATATAACTGTATCATTATATATCACATGTGATCATTATTATTTACTATTATATCTTATGCATATGTCTTATACCTTATATGTGGATCTGTATTTGTGTACTCCATGTATTTTTTTTTTACTTATAAGTATTTTCCATATCAGATTTTTACATATAACAAGTTGTATATCATTTTCTTAAACACTTTGATGGTAGTTATATGTTTATCACATCTTTGCATTTATATTTAAAAAAAATCACACTGTTACAAGTCAAATCATAGTCAACTTTCTGCATAACTATAATCTAATGTTTGATTTTATATAGCAGACCGAGCATTATGTAAGTGATAACATATAAATACGAATCTATTGTGACATTCTATAGTTTGCAACATGTTGTTGAATGAATGTCATGACTCCAGTGTTCCTGTAGGATCTTGCAGTATTGGAAAACAGAAGTTAGTGAATAGCTGACTGTTACAACCTCCCAGGTTGCAGTACAGGTTCTTTTAAGGTCTTTATATTTTCAAGGATTGCAGTCAGTACATGTACCTCAGTGACAAGGAAGGACGGAAACAGAAACTCAAGAAAACTTAACAATATTTATTACAAACTAGAAAGTCACTTAAATCAACCTTGCGAGATTAAATACACTTAATTATATAGATATATCAACAAGAGAACAAATACCTGGTTCTCTGGATCTCACAAAATAACCTAAAGCTACTACACTAAACCCTATCAAGAGAAAATTTCAAGAGAGAAAACATACTTAATATATAACAAGTTGGATCCAAAATAAGGCTAGCCAAAATCACCAATAACCTAATAATAATAAGATAGAAAGAAGTAGGAGATGAAAACAAGGAAAACCTTAATATTCCTACCTATAACACCAAGCTAAGCAATGTGGAACTCAGTCCACTAAATACCAACATACAATCAACTATGACAATATATACATGTAAACATACATATATATATTTATAAATAACGAAAATTGGCAAAAATATATATAATTTCACCTCAGTGAAATTCCAGAAGAGGAGTTGAACTCAGGGACGTGATCAGTCCATCAAGCTGCTAACGGAAGGGCAAATACTGTACGCCAGGTACTGAAGGGCAACACACTTCCCGATACAAGAGGAACGATAATACGTCTTACCTGGCGACAGACTCCCTACTAGCCACCTCACGAGTCAAGTAGCTCTCACCCCCGTATAACAGCTGGACGAGGATAACACGGCAGATAAATCCAGAATCCAGTGCCGGGATACAGCGACGACACTAGTTTTCCCGTCAAAATCCTCCGACGGGAACAAGGGGCAGAAACAGCGGTCGCAGATGACAGAGCGTCTGCTAAACTCTCAACAGCAGTGTGAAGGTCGCAGGTGACAACAACACCTGCGCGAGAAAAAGCCGTGATCAAGGGACACACACACAACAGACGTATATATGCGTCTTCCAAAATCCGTGAGCGAAATATCCAAGTGCGTGGTCCAAAAGGCAAGTATCCAAAGTCGTCCTTCAAATCAAAATATATGCTGCGACAGGAAACAGTACTGGTGAGAGCTTGTCAAGACCCGAACTCCCGTTGACCGGTCGACCATGTCAACTCATCACCTTCCCAGTGTTTATAAACACTCAAAGCAAAAGAATAACAATCGTTAAAACGATAGTTCACTAATACACAAAAGAGGAGGAGGAGGAGGCGCAAAAACACTGAAACAATCGTAAAGCCACTTAACTTACGGTAAACAAGGCTGATTTAAATCAACAAAAGAAATAATAATAGTTTTATGTTAGCCTAATACTGACATTGCCTCGACGTTGCTCTGACGACGCTTTGTATAACGTCTTAGTTTGTATACACCTGGATCATCAGTTTCATGTTTAAAAAGGTAACTCCAACCGATGCCCCTCTGGCAAAAACATGTTGTCGTTCCTATTACGGTCTGTGCCTACGTGACAGTCCTAGATCTGTATATTCGTGTGTTTGTGTAACATTGTGCAATGTATTGCTCGACTATGTTCTCGTAAACGGAATTGTATATGAGACTTCAATCACACCTCTTTGCTTGAAGAGCTATCCAAATCTTCCTGTAGCTATCGTTTGTGATGTAAGCTTGTTAAATATAACTTGTTATTTAACTGAGTTTTACTGTCTTCAAACCTTCATACTAGAAGTAACGATTGATGTGGACTTAGAAGAAATATCATCACAGTCAATGATACTTTGATAAAGATGTGATGTATACCAGCCGACACTTGCGGATATCATTGCAGGTCAATAATTGCAAGGCGATACCCTTAAATAAGGACTTCATCTCCTACAGAAAGTGACCAAGTTGTCTGTTCTTTTCAAAACAAATTTTGACTCTTTCCTGTGTTGCAGCCTCATTTGCTTGGGCAATGGCACAGAAGGACCACAGGCAGCCCTGCATCTCTGGCAGTTCCTTTATCCAATCTGATTTGTGGGTGTCCACCCAAATTTCAAACAGAATATCTATAGGTCCCCCCATGGAATAGGTGTAAGGTAGTCTAAATGGGCTATAACCCGTGGTCTCTAATCATGTATTCCAAAGTGCAAACAGTGTGTAGAGAAGTTTTCCCTCCCAGTCTCCTCCATTTTCATGCTGCAATTTCACCAGTGATGCCAAAAGAGTTTGATGAAAACATTCCACTATTCCTTGGCTCTCTGTTCAGTATGATGTTGAATGCACATGCTGAGTTCCATGAGATTTCATACTATTCCAAATTCCTTTAACATAAAGTGCCTTCCCTGGTCACTATGAATAATGACTGGAAAACCAAAACTGCAGCAGAAGAACTTAAGTAGGGCTTTGATAGCATTTTCAGATGTCTCACTCCAGATAGGTATAGCCTCTGCATACTGTATGAACTCATCTATGATCATCAAGCAATGGGAATTTCCAGCCTTGGAGTGGGCGTGTACCTGCCGTGTGTAGCAGACAATGACTGCGTCCTGAAACAAAACACTAGCAGAGAGATTGTTATTCAACTGGGCTTTTGGTATTCTCTCATTCAGGTTCCCAACCACCTGCAATGTATGATTTGACGTCATTCCTCAGTCCCACCAAATAAAAGTTCTCAGCGATCGCCTTGGTGGTGCGACTGACACTAAATTATCTGCCTATTCCATCATGTGCTAGTTGGATAACCTTGAGGTGTTTAACCTTCAGAACCACTAAGAGCTTTTGATGAGAATACCCCTTGGCAATGGCCAGCCAGTCTGTAGGCAACTCCAGTGTATGCCCATTCAACCAGCAAATTGATGGGCATTCATCCTCCAAATGTCAGCTCAAGGAGGTATTTCTCTCCGTAATATTAGGCTGACATCCAACCTAGTGTCAACAATATTTGAGAGTACTTGGGCCAGTCCAGAGTCATCAGGTGCGGCTGCAGTCACCTGCGGACATTCTATCCATCTTGTAGACCCTGCCAACCGAATATTCATCTGGATTGTTTGAGGAGGAACATACTTTGGACAGCCATGCAGAGGTGTGGCCCAGCCTTGCAATCCTGGCTCGTGTCCAGGCTAAAATCTTGCTTGAACCCATTTGGGGTAGTCTTAGCCATGGGGGCAGTGGGGGACGGGGTCAGAGCAGTTGGTGGTGGAACGGGCAATTCCTGGCTTCTCCTTAGTCAGGTCCTTGTTGGGGCAAGCGTCACCTTGGTGCCCTGGTTTCTTACACAGGCCTTGCTTAGGAAAGTCCGTGTTCTTAAGGAGCTGTTGCCGTTGTAAATACTGGAGGTATAACCTTCATGCAAAGAGCTCAGGTGGGCATGCTCCCACTCATCAGCCAACCTCCAGCATTCAACTACGGTAGAAGGGTTTCTGTCATGCAGGTACATTACAAGGCTGCTTGGAGCATAGTAGAAGTAATCTACTTTATATTGTTATATGACTCACTGTCATGGTAATTTCTTTATAGCAAAAAAAGATAAGTTACAAGAAAGGAAAATGCATTTTATTCAAGTAGGTCTGCAGCAACGAAGCATTCGCACACGTGTTAGAGGCGCCTGTTCTCATGATTGTTCTAGAATCGTCAGGTGAGGTATGGAACTCAACAGGCGCCAACATGTCATGATGCAATATTTCGCTGAGAACCTTCTAAGACCTTCTTGTCATCTCGGGAGCCTGTGACGTTCGCTGGTAGGCCCCGCCCCCAGGTTGCCGTATATATACGACTGACGAAGTATCAGAGATCAGATCATCAGTTAGAGGCCAGCAGAGAGCATAGAGCAGAGCAGAGATCATCAGAGAGAGATAAGAGAAGAAGGAACAGCCGAAGGATAAGAGAGGAAGTCGGCACACGAGAGTTTGGTCAGATTTGAGTCAAGTTGTCCAGTTAGAGACAACAACAGAGATCTTTCGACGTTGAGCAAGCCTTCAGAGAAGAAACATTCTACAAGAAGTTTCGAGGAGTTCCTGCCCTTCGAGTATCAAGAATAGACATTATTTTTCTGCAATACGGAGTCAAGAAGATGTCGGAAGTTACAGCTATCTTTTTGTGAAGCCATCGCTTCGAGCATCATTTTCCAACAGCTGAAAAACTAGCCAGCAAGTATTTTCATTACCTCACTGTTTCCCTGTTTCATGCGGTGTAAGATTTTACCTTTGTTATATAAATAGGAGAGACCATTTTGCATTTATCTTGTTAGTAAGCTTGTAAATAATCCTTTTTTCGGTTTGTGTATCTTTCTATGTTCGTATCCCCAGTTTCAACTGTTGGTGTTGAATTCTTTTTGTTTATTATATTATCGAACCTGGAACGGACCTCTCGGGGTTCGTAAGTGGCGACTGTGACAGGATATTCGGCACTGTAACAGATTGAAACAGGGAGAATATAGAAAGAACCAGAATGAGTGAGTTGGTGAAAGAGTTTATTGAGTCTGGTAAGCTTCTAGGTCTGGAGGGAAATGATCTCCGTGAGTATGTTGAAAGGAAAGAAAAGGAAAAGTATGAGAGAGATGAAAGAGCGGCTGAGAGAGATGTAATGAAAATGCAGCAACAGCAGGAAGAAAGAGAGAAACGTATGCATGAGTTGGAGGAATGTGATGATTACGATATTGTGAAAGAAACTGATCTTAGAGCATATAGGTTAATACCCGAGGCGTATCGTAAGAACTTTAGAAATTTGAGAGAGGATGAAAATATTACATATGTAGAATACGGTAAGAAGCTAGAAAGGCTATTTTTTGATTGGTTAACTTCTGCTAAAGTTGAGGATTTTGATGGTTTAAAGAACTTAGTGTTTTTAGAAAACTTCAATGATAAAGTATCCCCTGAGATTAAACTTTATATAGAAGATAGGCAATAAGTATCTATTGCAGGAGCAACTAGGCTAGCAGACGAATATAGTCTGACTCATAATCTAAGTGTCAGTAAGAAACAAAATAATCCTTCGTCTGGTAGAGTACAAAGCAGTAAAGGTTTCAGTTCTAGTAAAAGCAATGCGAGTAAAAGTGACTATTCCTGTTATATATGCGGGAAACCTGATCATACGTCTAAGGTTTGTAAGAGTGAAGTGGCATCTAGTGGCTCAGAATTAACTTGTTTTTTATGTAATGGGAAAGGGCATTTAGCGAAAAATTGTGCAGTAGAAAGGAAGGACGGTAAGAAACCAGTGTCTCAAGTCAACCTTTCGTCAAGTAGGAATGATGTGATGAGAGAAACTAGGAAATTTTTTGGTGAATTTTTGTCAGAAGGTGTAGTTTCCTCTCTTGGAGGAGTGGATTCGAGGGAAGTAGTCTTGCTTTGAGACACAGGAGCTGCTGTCTCACTGATTAGGAGAGAGAGTGTGCCAGACAGGGCAGAAGTCAATATAGAAGAAAAAGACATGTTAGGTGGATTTCCTAACACTTGTGTTCTTTGTCCTCTGTTGAAGTTAAACTTAGAAAGTCAGGTAGTGTCAGGAGAAGTGAAGCTAGCAGTTGTTGACAGTTTGCCCATAGATGGTGTTGACGTTATTGTCGGTAATGACTTAGCTTTATCCAAGAATGTGAATCCTGTTGTGAGAGATATTCCAGTGCCTGAAATGGTAGTAACTAGGTCGGGTTTAGATACAGACATAGACTACGGTCATAATTTGATTGTGGATTCGAACGAGAGTGAGTTCATGGATTCGAATGAGTGTGATAGAGGTGTCGAGGTTGATCTTGGCATGAGTTGGCTGAGAGACCTGACTCTGTCGATGATAGTGATAGCCAAATGGAAGGTGTAGCTGTCGAGAGTAACGTAGCCGATGTCATGGAATCAAGTACTAGTTACAGTGATGAATTGGGCACTAACCTTTTGAATAAGGATGAGCTAGTCAAGTTTTAGAGAGAGGATGAGACATTAACCCAAATTTTTTTATGTGAACTGAATGATGATCTCGATAATGTGTGTAAGGAAACGTTTTGTTTAAAAGACGAAGTTTTGTGTCGTTATGTTCGTCCTAAGTCATGTAGTAAAGAGGAAATCACAGAACAATTAGTAGTTCCTAGGAAACTTCGTGAACTAGTTTTGAAGTTAGCACATGATGAGCAAGGACATTTGGGAGTAAATAAAACTTTCAGGTGTATTAGTATGGCATTCTTTTGGCCTAAAATGAGAAGTGACTTAAAGAGGTGTTTTAAGCAGTCATGAATGCCAAATTGCTAGGAAACCGAATCAAGTAATTCCCAGAGCTCCGTTGTGTAATATTCCTTCAGTAGGCGAACCTTTTGAGAATGTAGTTATCAATATGGTTGGACCTTTGCCTAGAAGTAAGGGAGGGCATATATATCTGATGACAATCATTGAGAGACTAACTCGCTATCCAGAGGTGATACCCATAAGAAGCTGTAACGCAAGGACCGTAGTTAAACGATTGTTAGATGATTTTTCTAAGTTTGGTCTGCCTCGTACTGTACAGACTGATAATGGTAGTAATTTTGTATCCAAATATTTCAAGGATAAAATGAAAGAGTTAGGCATTAAACTCGTAACTACCACACCTTATCATCCCGAATCACATGGCATTTTGGAGCGGTTTCAACAAACTTTAAAGTTGTTTACGAAAACTGTGTAATGACTTTGAAGAAAAGTTACCTTTTGTTTTTGGTCACACTGCGAAAGGTCCTTTGGAAATGCTAAAATGTAATTTAATGCTTAAAGAAGGTAGAGAAGACTACATAACCAATCTAGAGTATTATAACAATAATTGAGGAGATGCTTGGCAACTAGCAAAGGAGAACGAAAGTGCTTGGCAACTAGCGAAAGAGAACAAGAGTGAAAGTCAAGGGGGAGACTAAACTGAAACATGATCTTAGAGCAAAAAAGACGAGTTTCTGTGTAGGAGAAAAAGTTTTAGTATTAATCCAGAAAGAAGGTCCCTCTTTATCTTATAAGTTCGAAGTTCCTTTTTCAATTTTAGAGAAGAGGGGAAATCTGCATTATCTAATCGATATGGGCAAGCATAGAGCAAAGTGGATGCATGTAAACTTGCTCCAGAATTATAAAGAACGCCCCGTGCTGTGGCCACCGCCTGTTCCCGGAGTAACAGTGTCACAAAGGGATATTAGTTTTGAAAAAAATACAAGAGGTGTTTTAGTATTTCCAAGTTTTAAATCAGAGTTCAGAAAACGGAAAAAGTAAGAGGAAAGGATAGTGTTATAGCTGATAGCCTCTCCAGAGATTTTTCAGAATTAGTAGACTGAGGACTGTTTTCTGTTTTGGCACGAGTGGGTGTGTGAGTGAAGTGTGTATGTTTAGCTGGATTAAAGCTTTATGCAGAATTGTTCCCCTGCTGTTTAACCCTCTTACGCCGATTGGACGTATTAAACGTCGAGTCAAAATGTCTCCCGTATGCCGATTGGACGTATCATACGTCGGCTCAAAAAAGTTTTTTTAAAAATTCGCGGAAAAATACTTATAGGCCTACCAGCCAAAAACTTTTGAATCACGCGCCTTGGGGGATGCTGGGAGTTCACGGATCAAGGCGTTGTTTTGTTTACAATCGCTACGCAGGCGCGCAAGCGCGAATTTCTTTCTTATCGCACTAAAAAGTATCAGTGACACATCTCAAAAATTATTTCGTCACTTTGACATAATTTTTGCACCATTTTAGATTATCCTTTACATGAAGTATTATATATGAAAATGTGCGCAATTTCATGTAAAATACAACAAAAAAATACTCATGATTGTAGCTTTTATAGGTTTTGAAATATTTTCATATACATAACGATAAGTGCAAAAATTTCAACCTTCGGTCAACTTTGGCTAAACCGAAATGGTCGAGAAACGCAATTGTAAGCTAAAATTCTTATATTATAGTAATATTCAATCATTTTCCTTAATTTTGCAACAAATTGGACGTCTCTAGCACAATATTTCGATTTATGGTGAATTTATGAAAAAACTTTTTCCTTACGTTCGTGCGATAACTCTTCCGATAAAGTTTTTCGTGCGATTGTCCTAATGTTTGCACCCTTTTAAATTTGCCGTTACATAAAGTTTTATATATGGAAATGTGCGCTATTTCATGCACAATACAAAAATAAACAACCCATGGTTGTAGCTTTTATCAGTTTCGAAATATTTTCATATAAATAACGTTAAGTGCAAAAATTTCAACTTTCGGTCAACTTTGACTCTACCGAAATGGTCGAAAAACGCAATTGTAAGCTAAAACTCTTATATTCTAGTAATATTTAAAATTAGCGGTTACATAAAGTTTTGTATATGAAAATGTGCGCAATTTCATGTAGAATATAACTAAAAATGATTGAAGGTTGTAGCTTTTCTCTTTTTTCGAAATATTTGCATATAAATCACGATAAATAGAAAAAAAATCACGTTCGGTCAAATTTGACTCTACCGAAATAGTTGAAAAACGCAATTGTAAGCTAAAACTCTTACGGCCTAGTAATATTCCGTCATTTTTCTTCATTTTGAAACAAATTTGAAGTCTCTAGAACAATATTGTGAATTATGGTGAATTTTTGAAAAATATATTTACCTTCACTCCGTGCGTCGATTCGCGGCCGCAAGTCTCCGAAATACGTACATCGCATTATCCTAATATTTGCTCCTTTTCATATTAGCCGTTTTATAGAGTTTAATATATCAAAATGTGCGCAAATTCATGAGAAACACAATAAAAAATAAGTGAAGGTTGTAGCTTTTTCCATTTCCGAAATATGTGCATATAATAAAATATATATATAGAAATTTCGACATTCGGTCAAATTTAACTCGTCTGAAATGGTCAAAATCTGCAATTCTAATCTAAAAATCTTACAGTATCGTAATATTAAATCATTTGTCTTAATTTTGAAACAAATTGGAAGTCTCTATAACAATATTTAGAATTACGGTGAATTTTTTAAAATAACATTTTTTTACGTCCGCGCATTACGAATTCGTACATCATTTTGTGATAATATTTTTCCTGTGTTGCTTTTATTGTTTTACTATGTATTATATATCAAAATGATTGCAATATAGTGTAAAATACAACGAAGAAAAAAGTAACTCGTTAGCTTTGACCGTTTTTTGCACAGCGTGATTTGAATACAATTATCTATGAATTTTTTTTTCGCTACCATATCTCGCATTATTTACATATGATAATGATATTATTTTTCATTTCTGATGATTGTATACTAAACTTCAGGCAATTAAAAAACAATGAGCCAAAAATGAACTCTTAATCTTTAAAACTAAGCGTGCTGTGATTTTTTGAAAAAATTATTTTTTCCGCTTCCGCGCTCACTCCAAACCGGCGCCGGCATACAGGAGAGGTTTTGATTTTTAGGGCTTTGGCGTAAGAGGGCTAATTCTTGTTTCGCTTTAGAAAAAATAAAATCAGTTGATTTAATTTTTTTTCTTTTTTGGGGGGACGTGTAATGGTAATTGCTTTATAGCAAAGAAAGATAAGTTACAAGAAAGGAAAATGCATTTTCTTCAAGAAGGTCTGCAGCAAGGAGGCATTCGTGTACGTGTTGGAGGCGCCTTTTCTCATGATTATTCTAGAATCGTTAGGCGAGGTATGGAACTCAACAGGCGCTGACATGTCGTGAGGAACGCAGCGTATTATGATGCAATATTTCGCCAAGAACCTTCTAAGACGTTCTTGTCATCTCGGGAGCCTGTGACGTTCTCTGGTAGGCCCCACCCCCAGGTTGCCATATATATATGACTGACGAAGTATCAGAGATCAGATCATCAGTTAGAGGCCAGCAGAGAGCAGAGCAGAGATCATCAGAGAGAGATAAGAGAAGAAGGAACAGCCGAAGGATAAGAGAGGAAGTCGGCGCACAAAAGTTTGGTCGATTTCGAGTCAAGTCATCCAGTTAGAGAGAACGACAGAGGTATTTCGACATTGAGCAAGCCTTCAGAGAAGAAACATTCTACAAGAAGTTTCGAGGAGTTCCTGCCCTTCCAGTATCAAGAATAGACATTTTTTTCTGCAATACAGAGTCAAGAAGACGTCGGAAGTTACAGCTATTTTTTTGTGAAGCCATCGCTTTGAACATCATTTTCCACCAGCTAAAAAAACTAGCCAGCAAGTATTTTCATTACCCCACTGTTTACCCAGTTCATGCAGTGTAAGATTTTACTTTTGTTATGTAAATTGGAGAAACCATTCTGCATATATCTTTGTTAGTAAGCTTGTAAATAAACCTTTGTTCTGTTGTGTATCTCTCTATATACATATCCACAGTTTCAACTGTTGGTGTTGAATTCTTTTTGTTTATTATATTATCGAACCTGGAGCGGACCTCTCAGGGTTCGTGACACTCCCTCTACATCCCAGGTGGTCAGGGACTCCATGCAGCAGTTTAAATTGTTTTTCTTGTAATAAACCCAATCGGTCCAGGTCTAACTGGCATTATCAGGGAGAAGGACCCAATTCTGCTGGCCTCTCTATGGGGTGATTTCATAGGCTCTGGTGATGCCACTCCTCACAAGGTCCAGATTCCCTTAGTCCTCAGCAGAGAAAGACCAAAGGGTAATATAGCCTTTCCCCTGAATGTGTTGATACAATATTAACGCTGATTCTATAGCGAAAGGGTGGAAATTCTCAAGCACTCTAGCTATGTGGTCGAGCCATCCTTCAGGTCTTCATCCAACCAGGGATTGACAAGACTGGTAATCTTCTGGAAAGCAGAGTGAGTTGTAGTTGGTCTAGGCATGTTGGTATGTAAACATGCCAACTCATGTACATGGGCCCTTGCAGCTTCAAGTTCCACTCGTTCTCTCTCCTTAGTTTCCAATGTTACACCAGCTTGAGCTCTTTTGACTTGGGAGTCTGTCCAGTTGGTGAGGGCCTCTCTGCAGAGATTCCTTTCTATTCCCAAGGCCTGAAAATGTTGTAAACCCTCGGCATGATTTGCCATGACTGTTGGTACAAAGTTGTAGTTTGAGAGAACTCAAATGAAGCACTATCAAACACTTGTGCTCTTCAAGTACTACAACCAACCGAGGTACTACTGGACACTCAGTACTTCAGTCAAAGATCCTCAGTGATAGTGACACGCAAATGCTGGAACTTCCAATTTCAATCTGTCAAAATCTACAGGCTAGCGCCACTGAGAGCAATAATGTGTTGCTCTCAAGGAACAAATCCTTGTGAGACATTCACATCCCCTCACAAATTCCAAACTAGAAAACAGGCACACAGCCTACTTCCAAGCCAGCTCAAGTGAGCTCTGTGGCAACGACACTCGCGAAGGTGGCACTCATAGTCTTCTCAACACTCTAAACAGTGCAACTGCAACACATGTGGGGGGCCAGCACTCTTACCAGTTCATAAACATAAAAAATCTTGTATTTACACTTAAAATCCATAAACAGTGTCAGTGATGGAGACACTACTGGCACTCTTACTAGTCTTAACAAAGCACTAAGCTTTCCAAATGGCATTGTAAAAATGCATAAAAGTGTCAGTGGCAATGACACTCGCATACAAGGAACAAAAAGTGATTCATTCAAACTACTGGTACTTTTACCATTTTCAAAAAAGCACTAAGCTTTCCAAATGGCATTATAAAATGTGTAAAAGTGTCAGCAACAGTGACACTCGCATACAAGGAGCAAACTGCTTCCTTCAACTACTGGCACTCTCACAAGTCAACAAAGTACTATGGCTTTTCCAACCGCAATGTAAAAGTGCGTAAATGTGTCAGAGGCGATGACACTCATATAAAGGAACAAAATAATGCTACCTTAACTACTGGCACTCTCACCAGTCTCAACAAGCTCGAAGGCTTCCAAAACTGGCCCTGTACAAGTACGTAGCATCATGTAAAGCACTACACCAAAAAGCGTTCATGCAGCTAAGTTCCAACATGAGAATGAACAGTGTTCTCCAGACACTCATCCCTCAGAGCCACAGGTCCTCTCACGACTCAAAATGTGTTGTTGAAACAAATGATATGTGTCCGAATTCCAAACAGGAATCAAAGTCTTGGCTGAATCTTCAATGGGTTTGCACTAACTTGATAGCAAAACAGTAGTTTGTATATCCACAACGTACATACACACAATTATGTCACACAGAGCTGGTTTTCTCAAAGTAAAACATAGTAGCTTTGCTAATTCAAGAATGAATGAATGTAAGCAGACAAAATAGGAATGTCCTCACTAAATGTCAAACTGCGGATACTTTAAAGAGAAAGCAAATACCTTCCGTTGGGCTTTCAGTGATGATCAGTCATGGTTACTGCATAATGCAGGGGACAAGAGAAGTTAACTTAATATGCATGATTCTCTATGCAGCGTTACTGCCCAATAAACAGCTGGGCTCAAGGCCACATACACGGTGAGTTATACTTTACTGTCATTACAAATTCAAAAGAATTTACATTAAGCAAGAGTTACGTACTTTAAGCTTAAACACATGCAATGTGATTTTGAAAAACACAAGCATTTCAATTCATCGAGTATTCCAGGATGACACATTCAACTCACCAATAAAGGTTTAAAATCAGGGGGTTAGCAACTCAGCTACATTAGTACAAGGTGATGGTACAGCAAATGGTGTAGGTTGCCAGAAATGAGTTCTTACATAAAACTATATTGTTAAAACTGGGAAATATACACCTTTCCATAAAATGAATATTCTCTCTATAACATATGAGATATGTAGCACTTGTTAACACAGATGAGATGCATGGTCTCACAAAGAACACTGTATTAATGCATAACACAGTTACACTTATTAGTGGTAAGTGGAAACTTGGTTCCACCGCAAATAGGTGTGTGAAGCTCAGTTATGCTAGGAGATCAAACACTCTATCACACTCAAATAACACTGAATACTTTGAAATAACACTAAATCAAAATATAACACAAAATTAAATCTTACTTACCGTTGTATGCTTGTAGTCAACGGATGCCAAAATATAATAACATAATATACACATTGCCTCAGTTCTAGCCAGCTGAAATTGAAAAAGATTGTTTTAGCAATTACTAACTTGTAAGCTTGCAACAAGTTCTAAGATCCCAAGCCAAGGTCGCCACTATCATAGTTGCAATGCCAGACTTAATGCAAATTTACAAAATCCTAAAGTTTTTGAATTCTCAAAATTATTTCCTTGTATACAAGCTACGCAACTGATGATTAATAGCATCCAGAGTTTAAAAAAAAAGTGAATGTGAACCCTCTTAGAATAACCAAGAATATAACACATACTCTGTTCACTATAAATCAATATAATTTTCAACAGGGAAATCAGAAGATATACAGTCATGGGAGCATTAACTAGTTCCGTGAAACTTAACTGTAGTAGTAATTTGTTCCGGAAAGTTCCAACGAGTCCAGGTTTGTGAGCAAGAAGGGTTTGTGACAGGATTTCTGTTGGAAGCCCTGACAAGAAAGGTAAATGGAAGTGGAGTAGTCTTCATTCACCGGGAGTGTATAGAAGGCTGGCTCGATGGGGTAGCAAAACAGGGAAGGTAGTCAGTCATACGGTTGTGCTTAAATCCGCAACCCGGGTGGACTTTCTTGATCATTTGTGAAACCATCTTGACTTGCTAAGATATAACCGATAATCATTCATAGGAAATTAAAGATATTACTTGAGGTTGATAAGTAAAAGAATTAACTTATGGATAAAAATAAAAGAAGTAATTTAAGGAAGATAAAATATATAATGCAAAGTACAATACTGCATTAAGATAAGTTATATGCATGTAAGTAAACCAAAAGAATCAATAACTTTACAACACATAATCATTATCATAAATTAGTGCTATAAATATAGAATAAAAAAAAATAGTGATAATTTACTCTCGACATTATTATTTGCAATGCAGGATGTATTCTGGTAAAATCTTATTTCTTCCTAACGACCTGAAACTTTCATTTTCAGGTTAAGGTTTTGCTTGCTACAATCGACTTATTTTCCCGGCAACATTTATTACTCAATATTACGTTTGTAGAATCTCATATCATAGTTTTTTTCTATTAATTCAATGCTGTGTCCTGGTTATAGTAATTGAGTGCTGAGTCAAATTTTTTCTAATCGTACAAGTTTTGAATTTAGGTATTTGCGTTAATTTATCGATTATTATGTAACAATACATAATATTTGCTGCCGTGTCATGAGGATATAATAAAGAACCTATACGAATTCTAGAAAGATATTTGTGATTTTTGGTAAGGTCTCCTCATCATGCTCTCCAATGATCATTTCTTTGCAAGAATTATATTTCATTTATTTAAATAAATAGCATAACAACAGCACCCTGCTAAATAAGTGATTATTGGAAATAAGCCATTGCAATTGTTAATATCGTTTGGTGTTCCTTGCAAAGATATAGTCGCCCAGACCACTACCTTCTCCAGTATTAATGATTACATGTACTGCTCTGTCATGGACTGGTAATGTTGTTTAAGGACAGCCATATTCCTCAGCTTCTTTTCACATCAAACACTTGTAGTGTGACCATATTGGCAAAAAACAAAACTAATATCCACAAACGATATTACAATATAAATACTACTAAAATCAATGTCAAATGTATGTATATACTCACTTTGCAATACTTAGTTGGGGTGTAGTTTTCTCGTTTTATGGCTCTCGGCCATTTTGCCACAAGTTCTTCGTTCTTGGGGAAAGAAAATATGTTGACTTTGGGGCCTGTATAGTTATTCCCCTTGCAATATGGGACAATAAAATGATAGGGCATCGCCACAAAAACACTAGCAAACTTGTATTTAGTATTAATATCCCTTTTGTTCCACAAATAACACAAAAAATAGTAATAAACTCTAAAAAAATCAACAGCGTGACCCCTTCTTAATTTTGAGGAATGCTAAAGCAGGTAGGTGACTGTAGGTCAGTCGGACTACCTTCCCTTGTAAAAAACTCCGATGACGTTTAATCTGCCAGGCCATGGTAGTATCAAGACCACGGAGTGTAAAAGCCTGTTCGATGTGACATCATGACATGATGACGTCGACCATGGTAGTCTGACTCTCTGAGGCTGGCAAGTGACTGGCGACTCACTGACTCGACTCTCGATCTTCCTTCCCTTACATCACTTGGACACAAGGTTTTTTCGTGGTTCCATTGTTTTATTTATGAACTGGAACATAAAACCTATATGGCATCATGAAGTAGCAAGCCATGGATACATCTTGTGTCCTTTATTGGACAAACTTACTGTGGTAAGCAGATAAACTCAGCAATAAGTTCACTGCAACAGGTACTAGATACCTTTTTGACTGTTGTCTCTGGATGACTTTCGACTGAATTATAAATACAGTCTGCATTTTAGGTAGGAGTTGTGAGCAATATGGTCAGGAGCAATATAAAGAAAGACTTGTTTAGCCTGTATTGAATTTTAGTAGGAATTAATGTCAACCAATGCTTAACAGAGTCGAATATAGGCTACTTAAGTCAAAGAACTCCCAGTGTAGCCTATACCAAACAACACCCAGTGTAGCCTATGTCAAGCAACACCCAGTGTAGCCTGTGTCCAACAACACCCAGAGTAGCCTATGTCAAAACTCCCAATTGAGGATTTAAAAAGCTTTGGAAAAAGCAACTTAAATGTCATAATAGGGAAGACTAATAATGGTAGCATTAGCCAGGTAAGGCAAGAGGCATATAAAAAGAGTTACCAACAAGCAAAGAAAGGGCAAACACATCAAACACAAGGGTAACCCTACGTACTGCAAGTGCAGAGAAACCCCAGAAGAAATTTACCAAAGCATGCTGTAGCCTATATGTGGTAAAGAGCATTATTGCAGTGACGGGAGCAAGGGCCTGTGTCAGGTACGAATGTTGCAAACATGATACCTAACTGTGTGATAGAACCTTCAGACAAGGTACTCAGGAATTACATTATCACACACATACCTAGAAGTTATAGGTTCATCGCAAATTGAGTAGTGTATAGTGACTAGGAAATAGGCAAGCTACCTGTTGACAGTAGTCAAAGGTAAGGGTCAAACATTTTGGGTCTAGATGGGGTAAGGTGCATAAAATTACAGTTGCCATAGTATTCTAAGGGTTACAGGTTCAAAACAGGAGCCTATATTAGGAATTTCAATAACTTAACCTAACCTATCCTCATTGCATTACTAAGGTTTTTAGTAATCATATATACACTTGAAAATATTAAAAGACCATGTTTCTTCTTCCACAGTTAAAACTCGAGTACATATTAATGAAATACCATACTGTATGCCACAATGCCCTACCTACAGTTAAGGCTAACTGCACAGTACATGCATTTTTCATGTCGCTGAAGTGCGTCACTTAATAATTACGTGTTTAAACAGCTGTACTAGTTAATGACTGAATAAATTTGACTATTCATCAGAGCTGGTAATATTGTGTTTTTGTTATATAGTAGTTTCCCTTAAAGTTGCTGTACCATCATGAGAGTGTTTTTCCAAACAGTCTGCTGAGCTTCAGAATAAAATAACTCAAAAACTTTTCTGGTGTACATTATGATTAAATGTAAATCATTGCTACCCAATGACAAAATAGTGATACTGATGGTGGCTGAAGATCGCTTAAAACCATATTTTCATTATAAAGGCAGAACTATTGCCGGTTCAGCCTTTGACAGTAGTGGAGCTACAACAAGGGCATTTGATTTTATGGTGAACAGGTAAAGTCTATATTCAAATAAGTTGTACAAATTAACACTAAAAGCATAAAAGCTGATGTTCTGCACTGCACACTGAAGAAAGTAATTGTAGGCTTAGAAAAAATAGTTTTCACCGTGCTTTACAATATAACATCATAATGCTATCTTATGAAAGCAATGTCCTATTTTGCCAGCACTCCACAACTGTCTATAGTGTATCCCCACTCATTTCAGAGTAAGAAATCCCCTTTTCCGTTTATGTTTAAGTAAATTTGCTAAAATGTATCAGGAATAATTGGTTTGGCCAGAAAGTTATAAATAAAACAATGAAGTTCCCTCAGTTCTCTTTTTCATTTAATTAATTTGCAAAACGAAATTCTTCATGCACCATTCAGCCCTTTGAAAAACTTCATGATTTAGATGTTTACTCTTTGAACATTCATATAAGCTGTCATTAAAGCGTTATCTCCCTACACCTCTGAGAAACAAATTGTTTATTTAGTTTTAGAAATATTCAACGAGTATCTCATTCAAGCTTTACTAATAACTCTTGGAAAAAATCACTGTGCCTTTTTATTTAGGATGCAGAATGTCAAAATTTTACATTTGGTGGGCAATCATGAGTGTAAACGTTCAAAGGTCAAAGGTTTTAAATAATAAATATGCTACTCAATAAGTAATGAAGGGTATAGTACAGAAAAACATAGAAAAATTAATATAGGTGTCTACTAGCGTTTTATTGAATAATTGTTGTTCCCAAGAAAATCAACTATATTGTAGCCAACAAAAGCTTGACCAAAAAGAGAAAGTTAGAAAATTTAACTACCATGTAATGGCTGTATGTAAGAGAATTATTTCATTCACATATGGTAGAATGACCTTGGTTTTTTTGTGATGTAAACCAATGCACTGCCGTCTTGTAATTTGATTATAATGAATAAATATCTTTTTAATAACGATAAACATGTTTGTTCTTTGGTATACACAGTACACTTTATTGTAACTAAATAAATGGTTTCTGTTCAGTATTATATATTAATCTCATAACTTGTGTTTTGAATAAGTATTATTTGGTGTACACGAATTAATGTAGGCAAGAAAAATAAGAAAATAAATAACTGGCAAACCAAACACTGGTCGATTTTGGTAAGGTTTTGTTTATATTTCTTTCGTCTGGCAGCGTAGTCAGTGCTAGCAGCTCCGACCATCCTTGCTGACGTCACAAAACATCGAACCGGCCTTGTCTCTCAGTGGTCTTGGTCAAGATGGAATAAGATAAGGTGAGTTACCGCGCATGGTGCCGGAATCTCAGCTGTGATCTGTGACGTCACCTGGAGACTCCCGAGTTTTTCTGACAGCTGTCCTGTACGATCTGACATCAACCTCTTTCTGGATTCCTCACATTGCATTTATGAAAGTAGGCTAATATTAATGTTTTGATGACTGTATTTCCAAAATACAAATACATATGATAGGAAACATAATAGCAATGGAAATAAAAATTCACGTATTTCAATCAAGCGATTCTTCAAGACTACTGAACCATTTTTCACTTAATTATAACTTTTCTATGAGTTTTCTGCATTATCTCTCTCTCTCTCTCTCTCTCTCTCTCTCTCTCTCTCTCTCTCTCTCTCTCTCTCTCTCTCATTTCAATCAAAATAAATTTTCAATATTACTGAACAATTTTTTTTTTTATCTTTTTCACACCTTTGCTATGAATTTTTCCCTTCTTAGAGTTTAATATTCTTATTCTAAAATGAAGTCTACATATAATAGAAATGCTCATTACCTCCTCCGGAACATCAATATTGGCGCCCTTGAATATATTGGTAAGATATATTCTTTGAGTATTACCATGGAAAATTTTGAATAAATCTTCCATTTCTTATAGGTTTACCCTGAAATGATTAGACGGCCTATGTAATAACTTTTCTTTGCATAATTATGATATCCAGTCCTCACCTGTTTCATCTACATCTGCTGAGCCTAATGATGTATACTTATTTCTAAATTTGAGAGCTACGAACCCTCCCAAATAACTTAAGAACCCATTTCCTATCAGTGCTTCAGGTTCTATCTCTACTAAAATTTCGACCTGATCTTCCTTAGTCTCAGTCTCATTGTTAACAGGCAGAAGGTGCTTCATGAGACACGCAGAGATACATAAGTCGGAATCTAGATCTTTGGGAGCAACATTTGAGCTTTGAGGTGAACCACTTACATTTAAGCACTCTGTAGTAACACGAGATGTAGCTTCATCATTGTTACAAACGTTAAGACCCTGCCTGGTTAAACTATTGTTTCTACCCACTATGAATAATCGTAGTCTATATTTAAATTCCAAAGGTGACGGATGATCATGACAATGACCAATTTGTCGTATAAAAGAAAAGAAATGATCGACTGTGTCTTGACATAGCCGTCTTGTCAACAAGAACTCTAATCCATACAGTTCATGCAACATGTTATACATAAAATCCTTTTACTGATTTAGATGGAATAATAACGCCCTTCTGGAACGGAAACATTTTGTCTTTCACTTTAGCATTACTAGCAAAATCAATCATTTGATCAAGTATTTCGGCTTGACGTGGACTGTTCGAGAAAGCATCTCTACCTTTCTTTACCATATCATATTTCATGCACGAGTTCATTAAGTCAAATCCCTTTTCATCACTCTGGAATTTCGATCTGATGAAAATTTAAACGCATATACTTCAGTAACGTTTGTATATATATATATATATAGATATATATATATATATATATATATATATATATATATATATATATATATATATATATATATATATATATATATATATGCATTACTCGCAATACTTACATTTTATTTAACTCCATATCAAATCAGGACGTATTTCGAAGCAACCAAACCTTTTTGATATATTTCAAAGCTCAAGAAATAGTATTTATGCACACGAAAACATTTTGTAAAAATTCTCACTCTCTCTCTCCATGAGTAAAATATTAACAAATTACAAAAAAATAAACCTGGAATAATAATAATTAATAATAATAATAATAATAATAATAATAATAATAATAAAATAGAAAAATAACGTAAAAAATTAGAAATAATTGATACAAATAAATTAAAATAATATAATAATAATAATAATAATAATAATAATAATAATAATAATAATAATAATAATAATAATAATAATAATAATAATAATAATAAACAATGAAAAATAATAATAAAAAATATAAAAATCAAATATTAAAATAATAAAAATAAAAATACCCCTTTTACCCCTGGATTTCACGAGGCATTGTAAATGGCAACGCCACTTTTGTTTATGTAGTAGACGAGCTTCATTTCTGCACACATCTCCTTACCAGTTACCATATATTTACTTACGAATTTCATAAAAACTAAAATATGTTGATAAAAAATATAAGTGTGAACGATCAGGAACGTGAAAATTGGGTTTATGAGCGTTTTTTCTCAGGATGAAGTAAAATTCTTTACAGGAGGGAATTACGTAGAGTAAGATCATCGTGCTCCTGAGACTGACAAAGGTGATGGAGGTGGAGGGGGACAGAATGGAAGGAGGTAGAAGTTGTTCGGAGGGAGGGTAGGAACGGTGAACTATCTAATCAAACCATGCATAGCTTCGGTAACGCTTTTTCTCTAACTCCAAGATCTTTAGAAGCTAATGTGGAATTTCCATTTCAAAAATAGATACTGTCGCTACGTTGACTGAAAGTAAATGTCGATGCAATTGCTACAAAATCACAATCGTTGTCCACAATCCTTTTTTTTTTTTTTTTTTTTTTTTCAAGACAAGAGAGAGAGATTGTTTGTAAATTATATGCTATCACTATAAGCATAACTTATAAGTGATTTTATAGTCAGCATAAATTCACTTCCAATTATGTTGAAAGGTAATAGTTTCTGAGACAGGGTTTATGAATAAGGGTGGAATTGTTTCTTTTCCAACAAGCTATTTATCAATGGAAATGGGACCGAAACTACGGCCTTTCTTAACTTTTGGCCGAGGGAAAAGGTTTATCTTAAACTGTTTTGTAAACCTCAAGAAACTACATCAACCAAAACCTTAATGAGAATGAACTCACAAGAGGAAAGGCTTTGCCAACGAGGGGCAATAGCTACGCTAAAAGGGAGAGGCTGTCAAACGTTGCAGTTTCAATACAAGGGGATTTGGCCTTACAAAGACAATAGTCAGACGCTGGTGGAGACGGTGGCAGGAATCGGGAAACCTCAAAGATAAACACCGGAGCGGTGGGCCTAGGAAGACATCTGAAGATGATGAGCAAATTCTTGACTGCAATCAAGTCTCCCTTTAAGAAAGCAGTAGCCATTAGGGAAGAGCTGCATTTAGAGGTCTATGCACGTACAGTGAGGAATCATCTTCATGATGCAGATCTGTTTTATCGGATCCCGTTTAAAAAGGGGAAACTTGACCAACATAAAAGAGCAAGATTGGTTTTGCAAGTCTATATGCTGATAGAACCCTTGATTACTGGGCTCGAGTCATATTCAGTGATGTGAAGACATTCACTTCGGCAACTCACGGACGGCTACACTGCTGGCCCCCAAACAACACAAGATGCGAGCAACATTTCATATTATATGAAATTGCTCACATTGACTTTGTATTATCATGCAATGTATAGGGATGGATGCATTTATACGGTGTAGGAGAACTTGCTGAAGTTGGCGGCCGCTTCACTGCTGAGAAATATGAGATATTAAGCCCTTCCCTTTCCTGAAGGAATAACTTATCCGATATTCATTGCCTTGCTCATCATAATTAGATAATGGCAAGTTACTATAGTTTCATAGAATCTAATATAAGATTTTCAATATAATGATACAAATTAATGATGCAAATGATATATACAAAAAATCTTTTCGGCCATACCTGCTTCATTTTCTTTTTTGACAGGATAACTTCTATTCTTAATGCCCACAATGTTAGGCGATGGTTTGCAGAACAACCAGATATTGAACTCCTGGAATGGGTTAGCAAAGGGTACGACATGGAACCTAAATGTATGGGGAAATATAATTAGCAGATGGGAGCAAGGACAGGAGCGATCTCACCAAATGCTTGAGCACACATAACGGGAGTGGGAGTTATGCCGACGAAATCAGCAAATGATTTACAACCATCTATGCCAAATAGGTTGCAGGAGGTTATCGCAAACGAAGGCTGGACAAAATATTGATTTTTATGAGCTTTAAATGTTAATTAGCTATTAGGTTTCTACTTCGGTGATGGAAATAAACATAGTAGCAAGTTATATTTTGGTCTATCCTGTAGATTATCAAAGAAAAAAAATTATTTATAACTTCAAGTCTGCATAATACCAGTTGCGTTATAATAATAATAATAATAATAATAATAATAATAGTGGTTAACAAATCTTAGTCTAAGGGTGTAACGGAATTCCAACGTTTCCAACCGTATCATCGGTTCATTTTCAAGGAAAGGTGAGCTTGAACTGATTGAAATGGGGTCGTTCGGCGGTATTTATTGTGTCCCAGGTGCTCTGTCTGATGGGCGCTGCATTTTCATTGGCTGAACAGAGGATTAAGTCCCTGAGTCAAGCCGTCTTGCAGAGGTGGAAGCTCGCACTGCTCTTCTCGTGCGGACGCTGGAGACTGGGAGCGTAGTATTGGGAAGGTCATTGCCGATAGACGGGGGCACCTGATTGGCCCGTTCGATCGGTTCTATGGTGCTGGCGGGCGGCGCCCTTCGTGCCACCGTCGGGAGGAGTGAAGTCTCTTGGGTGGTGTTGAGCCTGGGTCTCTCCTTCCCGATGTGTAGGGCCTCCAAGAGGCGGAGGCGACGGTGGTCTGCTGCCTTATCGATAATTCTGATATTAGGAATAATGTCATTCCTAATTATCCTGGTATTGTGGACGTTTTTGGCATGATTATGGATGGCGCCTTCCTGAGCGTGGCAGGATATCCTCTTCGAAAATCGCATAGTCGTCATACCAATGTAAGCGCCGGGGCATTCCCGGACAGGGCATTTGTACTGGTAGACAACGTTAGTTTTCTTGAGAGGGTCCTGCAACACGGGGGCTGGATTGTTTTTCATAATCAGGCCACTGGTCTTCTTGCTCTTGTAGTAAATTATTAGTTTCACTTTTTTCGCAGGGTCCGTGGGGGAGACGTTCCTTTCTATGATGGTACGAAGGGCTCGCTCGTCCTCTTTGTATTTCTTATGAAATACTCCCTTGTAAAAGAGAGTGACGTCTTCAAGGGCGGCGGGACGAGGCTCCTGCTGATACCACTTATCGATGTTTCTGCGAATGCATTAGTGATGTCCCGGCTTGGAATTACCCGTTGTTAATTAAAACTTGGGCAACACGTTCTAATTCAGTGTGCGTGTCCTTCCACGAAGAGCAGTGTGAGAGAGCTCTCCTGATGAAGGCGCTGATCGCAGTGCGCTTGTATCTCTCTGGACACTCGCTCTCGCCGTTCAGGCACATGCCCAGGTTCGTGGGTTTCGTATACACCTGTGTTACGAAGCGCTCCTCTTGTTGCCCGACGAGGACGTCAAGGAAGGGGAGGCGACGGTCACGGCAATGTTCGATGGTGAAGTTGAGTCTGCTGTGGTCGTGGAAGGCTTGTCGCAGGCGCTCTATTTCTTCCACCGTGCTGGCGCTGATGAAAGTGTCGTCAATATACCGGACGTACATAGACGGCTTCTCGATGTTGGCGAATACCCGACGTTCCACAGCACCCATGTAGAAGTTCGCGAAAAGTACTCCGAGGGGAGAACCAACCCATCGCTACTCCGTCTTTCTGTGTGTACATATGTCCTCTGTGGGTGGAGAAAGGGGCCTTTTTTGTACAAATTTCAAGGAGTTTCGGAGGGCATGCTCAGGGATGTTTAATGGGGGCGTGGAGTCGTCTCTATATACACGATCCAGGATTATCTGAATTGTTTCATCCACGGGGACGTTCGTGAAGAGGGACTCCACGTCCATCGATGCAATAACTCCTCCGGGGGGGTGTCGTTTTCAGTGCTTCTAAAAACTCGGCAGATGACTTCAAACTGTGGTCATCTGGAACATAAGGAGTCAAAATAGTATTCAATTTCTTCGCAAGCTGGTATGTAGGAGCGGGAATTTGGCTAATAATGGGGCGTAATGGGTTCCCTGGTTTATGGTTTTTAACGTTCCCGTATATGTAGCCAAGGTCGTAGTCCCCTACGATCGGCAGCAAGTGAAGGGCATTGGAAGCTGCATTGACAGTCTCAATAATCCTATTAGCCTCACGTTTAATGTCATCTACCGGGTTCTTGGTGATTCTCTGGAATTTGCTGCTGTCTGCCAGTATCTCATCCAACTTGTGGTGGTATTCTTCAGTGCGGATGAGTACAAACGCAGCGGTTTTATCGGCCCGACGGACGGTGACATCCTCTTTCGCTCGGAGTTCTTTGGCAGCTTCCCTCAGGCGCCTGTCGATCACATCACTCTTGTAATCACCGCGTTCCGTGAGGGCCTCGGCCAAGAGGAGGGGCTGCAGGGCGTCCGTAGTACGTATGGTGCCTTGATCTTCATGCTTGTGTATGGTGTCCAGCAGGTACTCGATCTCAAGGTGTTTCTCCATGGGCCTCGGTCGGGTGGAGAAATGGCAATTGAGTCCCATACGTAGAATTCTGTCTTGTTCGGCGGTAGGTACGTAGTCGGTCAGGTTAATGTATTCTTCTCTCTTCTGCGGGAGCCGTAGTTTTCCTCCGTTGAGGGCAACCAGCTTCCTAGTTATCGTCCTCATTCTCTTTTCGGCATCCTTCTCTTCTAGGCGGTGCAGGCATTCCATGATGGCGGTGGGGTGAGCCCGTTCTTGGGTGGAATCATCGTCTCTGTTGGCCGTTCCATAATTAGCATCGCCTTCCCGGACACTCGGATGTGCTGCTACAGGGTTCCTGCTGTTACTGCTGCTTCAGCACTATTAATCTTATAAAGAGTCTTCTCTATCTTTCTGATGACGGCTTTCTCCTTGTTGCTTAGACTGGCGAGCAACGCACCAAAGGGCATGGTAAAATTCGGTTGAGTCATTTCATTTATTATTGCTTATACAATTCTCTCTCTCTCTCTCTCTCTCTCTCTCTCTCTCTAACGCGACGTTTCCTCCTGATCGACAGGACATTATCAAGCGATAACTGCTGAGGGACTGAATTCCAGTGGCGAGTCCTTCTCCTTTTATCGTGGTGTTGCGAGCTCTCCAGTACGGTCAGAGCACTTCTCCGGTAGGTCGAGTTTTTATTGGTTCCCCGGAAGGTGACTCATACAGTGGGCGTTGACGAGTCTTGCAGACCTTCTCAGGTAGGGGGTATCACCGGGAGCCTCTTGATTGGCTTCTACCTGCGTGACGTCACCCCTGGTATTATTCTCATGTCCGGTGTTCGTTCCATGCGCGCTGGTACTTTCGTTAGGGGAGAGGGGTGTGGTCCTCCTCACACACGTCGGTATCAGGAACGCTTCTTGGGTGGTATTGAGGGGAGGCTTTTCCTCGAGGATGAGCAGCGCTTCTAGGGAGACGCAGACGTCGGGGGTCAGGTGCTCTCCCGATGATCTTAATATTCCTGACGATGTCGTCTCTCGTGATGTTTCTGCGGTGTACTGCAAGGGCGTGCTGCCTAATGGCGCCCTCCTGGGCGTGGCAGGAAATCCTTTTTGACAGGCGCATCGTCGTCATGCCGATGTAAATCCCAGGGCATCCTTGGGTGGGGCATACGTATCGGTAGACGACGTTGGACTGCTTCAGGGGGTCTCCTGCCGGTGGGGAGGGGTTGTTCTTCATCAGGAGGTCTTTCGTACGCCGATTCTTGTAGTAAATAATGAGGGACACTCTCTTTCCTTCCTCCATGGGGCGGACGTGTTCCTCTATTATTTTCTTCATGGCTGCTTCTTCTTCCTTGTATTGGTGGTGCATGAAGGCTTTATAGAAAAGTTTGATATCCTCCGGGGGCGGAATGTTCCTTCTCTCTTCCTCCGTCATGTACCACTTGTCAAGGGCGGCTCGAGTTTCTCGGTTTACGAGTTTGTTCGAGTACCCATTGTTAATTAGCATCTGGGATGCTCGGTCGAGTTCGAGGTCTGTGTCTTGCCACGTCGAACAGTGCGAGAGGGCCCTCCTGACGAAGGCCCTGACGGTGGTGGTCTTGAACCGCGCAGGACACTCGCTATCACCATGCAGACAAAATCCGAGGTTCGTAGCTTTGGTGTAAACGGTAGTCGCCAACTTCTGATTCGTCTTCGTGACAAGGATGTCGAGGAAGGGGAGCTGATCGTTGCTGTTGTACTCGACAGTGAAGTTGAGTGCGCTTTTCTGCAGGAACTGCTGCCGAAGGGCTTCTACCTCATCCTCGCAGTCGGCTTGCACGAAGATGTCATCGATGTAGCGTGCGTATGTGCGGGGACATCTGTGTTGCGAGAAGACCCTTTCTTCCACTTCTCCCATGTAGAAGTTAGCGAAGAAGACTCCTAAGGGGGACCCCATCGCTACGCCGTCCTTCTGGCGGTGCATCTGTCCTCGGTGGGTGGTGAAAGGGGCTCTCTTCGTACAGATATCCAGCAGGGTTCTTAAGGAGTCTTCTGGGATGTTAGGGGGTCTCATATCGGGATTCCTATATACCCGCTCCATGATGATCCCTATCGTCTCGTCGACTGGGACGTTGGTGAATAGGGACTCAACGTCTAAGGACGCCATGGTTCCCGCACCGGGGGAGTCGCGGATCTTCTCCAAAAATTCCACCGATGAGGTGAGGCAGTACCTGGAGGGGATATAGGGGGTCAGAATTTTATTAAGGCGTTTGGCCAGAGCGTAAGTCGGGGCGGGCGTTTGGCTGATGATCGGGCGTAGGGGGTTGCCTTCCTTGTGGGTCTTCACGTTCCCGTAAAGGTAGCCGAGGCTGTAGTCACCTTGGATGGGCGGGAGGTGTGTGGCATTCGTAGCGGCATTCACGGCTGCGATGACCCGGTTGGCGTCGCGTTTGATGTCTTCCGTAGGGTTCTTCGTAAGTCTCTCGAACTTAGAGACAAGTATTCCGAGGTGCTGATGAGCACGAACACGGCTGTCTTGTCTGCACGCCTTACGGTGATGTCTTCTTTCTTCTTCAGATCTGCGGCTGCCTCCTTCATCTCTTTGGTGTTAGTTTGAATTTGGACTGCTGAAAAGTCGTCTTAGATCTATTATTTTATGTCTAATATTATTCTTGATTGCTATTGCTATTCTTGCAAAGGGTTCATTTACAAAGTTTTGCGTATATGTATTATACCCAAACTTTTTCTTAGTTTCATTTCGTTTCATACCATGCTCATTGATTAATATTATACCAGGGTCTTCTTCTCTGTATATATTGTATAATTTAAATGTCTTTGCTTTCCAGAATTTCACGTTGTGTTGAATTATTTTAATCCTTTGAAGAGTT
>NC_061100.1:65203158-65210658 GCF_015104395.2 Macrobrachium nipponense
GGTCTCATGAAGAACTTTGTATAGGCATTTGTCAGGGAAGGTAGAGGATTTGCTTTTCTCCATGAAGTTTCAACAAAAAACATTAAGAAACTTAAGGCAGGTATATTTGATAGTCCACAAATAAGGGAATTCATCAAGAACGCTAGTTTTGATGATGCACTGAATCCTGGTGAATTCTCTGCCTGGTTGTCCCTTAAGTCAATCATTGCAAACTTCCTTGGCAACCAGAAAATTTCCCAGTATCAGAAGTTGGTTGATGAGTTAATGGAGAATTTCTGCAAACTTGGTGCACGCGTGTCAGTGAAAATGCACTTCCTCCAGTCTCATCTGGACCATTTTCCAAAGAATTGTGGAGACTTCAGTAAAGAACAGGGCGAGTGCTTTCACCAAGATAGTGTTATGGAGGAACGCTATCAAGGCAGATGGAATGTCAACTTTATGGCTGACTACTGCTGGTGCCTGAAGAGGAATATGGAGTCTGCTCAGCACAAATCCCTAAAGAGACCATTCGTCCATGAGTAGCTTCCCTAGTTTATTATACTCTTCTTGCTATCTATTCAAAATATTTTGTAAGCCTTCTGTGAATAAATCAGTCTAATATTTTCAATACTGTGTTTCATTCACCTACAAATAGATTGGAATTTAGGATATTTTTAATGTGCTAATATTTCATTAACTTGATCTAGTTGAGTAAAATTAGCATGATTTTTGGATTCAGCATAAAAAACTGGCCTAAAATCTGGTATTATATATTAGACCTTGAAAACAGCGCAGGCCAGTGATGTCTATTGATTTCTGTCATTTTTACATCACCCCTTTCCCACTGCCTTTTCACCCCACTTCCTACTGGGGTTGAACTTGGACTTAAAGAGCATCAGGAGTGTCGCCATTATTCTAAGTGACCTCAAAAACTATGGATTAGACACTAATATCTGTTGTAATCGGTAATATTTTGCATTTCACCCACTTCCTACACTCCCACTTACCCAACCAATGGTACAATTATAATTTCGTTTTCACCATAACCTTTCCCAGTTTGATATTGACTTCTGTTATAATCTCATGAAAATCGGTGAAGATATATATATATGTATACTGAATCACGAAAGTTTGGAAGATGATAAATCCATAAATAAAGGTATAAGCCATGAAGGAAAAATAAACAACGGTATTTCTGCAAGATCTTTCGACTCAACGTCCTTTACTCAGCAGATAAACTGACTTACATGAGGAATTGACAGTACAAGAAAGGTCATATAACTGACAGATTGGGATTTTAAGGAGATTAGTACCTAGAATCCGGCACACTTAGCGAATGAGTAATCTTTCCAAACAAGCATAAACATGGGTACAATAAAAAAAAAAAAAAGATTAAATCAATCTGCTCAGACACAGGAACAAGACAATATCAATTTTTTCTTCCGAGCATTGCGCATTGTCAGTCCCCAATATTTGGATCAAGAAATTGAATATATAAGAAAAATAGGGAAAGATTTATGTTATCCTTCATATATATTAGATATTTGTTATAATAAAGCCCACAAAAAGTTTTATAGTGTAAGTAACACGGAGAAAGAAAATTCTAAGAACATTCTCAGTTTGCCTTATTTTATCGGATTTGAAACCATTAAATCATTGTTAAAAGCCTTTAAGGTCAACCTTGTTTTCTCCTATAATAAGACACTAAAAAGAATGTTAATAAAAAATGGCCCCAGGGTAAGCAACAACATAATATATAAAATTCCATGTATGGATTGCCCCTCTTTTTATCTCGGACAGTCGAGCAATGGCTTAGAAGTAAGATTAAACCAGCATAAATATTCTGTAAAAACTGGGCGAACATCTAATGCAATATTCATTCATTTAAGTGAAAATAACCACCGAATAAATTGGATTGGTAGTTCAGAAATTGCAAGGTCAAAAGATGTCTTATCACGATATCTTTTAGAATCTGCCATAATACAACTTACTTCCCATTGTAATTTTAATATTAGTCGTGGCCTGTTTCATTTAGACCCTTGTATTTGTTACATGTTTAAGAATGACCTCAAAGATATAATTACAGACTTAAATACAAATTAGTTGCCTTAGAGATATTTTCATTGTAAATGTATGATTAATATATATTGTGAATAAGTTTTTGTTTATCAAAGATCTAAATAGCTGTCACCCTATATAATCCTTTAATTGTCTTGTCCTTGTGTCTGAGCAAATTGTCTGAACTTTTCTTTGTTTAAATTGTACCCATCTTTATGCTTGTTTGGAAAGGTTACTCATTCTCCAGGTGTGCTGGATTCCAGGTACTAATCTCCTTATAATCCCTATGTGTCAGTTATACGACCTTTCCTGTACTTTCAATTCCCCATGTAAGTCAGTTTACCTGCTGAGCAAAGGACGTTGAGTCGAAACATCTTGTAGAAACTCCATTGTTTATTTTTCCTTCGTGGCTTATACGTTTATATATATATATATATATATATATATATATATATATATATATATATATATATATATATATATATATATATATACCGTATATTTCGGCGAATAAGTCGACCCTTTAGCCCCAAAAAATCATGCCAAAATTAGGGGGTCGACTTATCTAACGGTAACAAAAAGTGAATCTTGATTATTTTGGCATACCGGTACAGGAATCCAGGCTTTACAGTTGGCTAATAACAATGACAGCCTTGTTGAGGTAACTATGTATGTAAATACCAGTATTAAAACATTTCGCACTGTAATACGACAATAATAATACATTTGAACATCCATTTACTTTAAATAAAAGAAAAAAATCAAAGTAACTTGAAGAAACTCCAATCGCACAGCAAGTGTAAACATTGATTAGCCATTTGTAGTACCGTAAACCAAGAAGGATGCGTTCACTCTAACAGTTTTGTATTTACCGGGGTATTGTTCAAAACATTTATATATGGTATGAAATCTTTATTTATCACATAAAATAAAATAAAAAAAATTTGTATTTAATGGTAAATATGTATTTAAAATCCTTTTAACAACCCAATCAAATCATTAACTTGAGTGGCAGTTTGTACATACATATATACGTAGGCTGTCATGCAGCGTTAGTTAGCGCTTTGTTTGTTTACATTACACACGAGTAACGTATCTTTCGTTATATCATTTCTAATCCTATTTGCCAGTATCCATCTTTTATATATTACACAGATTTTTTAATATACCGAGTATATTACCAGTATTTCATATGGTAAGTAAAGCAACTTATGTACCGTAATAACAGGTTATTTTATATGATACGTAGAGTAATATAGAGATAGAGTATATAGATACTAGAGAGATAGAGAGATATAGAGAGAGAGATATAGAGTATAGATATAGATATAGTAGAATATATAGTACTATAGATATATGAGAGATAGAGAGATCGATATAGAGTAGTAGAGATAGAGATATAGAGATAGATATAGTGATAGAGAGATATAGAAGATATATATAGAGAGATAGAGAGAGGAGAGAGATAGATATAGTATGAGATAGAGATAGAGAGAGATATGTAGATAGAGATAGAGAGAGAGAGATATATAGAGGATAGAGAGAGAAGAGAGAGAGAGAGATAGAGAGAGAGAGAGAGATAGAGCGAGAGAGAGAGAGATAGAGAGATAGAGAGAGAGAGAGAGAGAGATAGAGATTAGAGAGATGATAGAGAGAGATAGATAGAGAGATATAGAGAGAGATAGAGAGAGAGAGATAGATAGAGAGAGAGAGATAGAGAGAGAGAGATAGCTAGAGAAGAGAGATATAGATAGAGATATAGAGAGAGAGATAGAGAGAGATAGAGAGAGATAGAGAGAGAGAGATAGAGAGATAGTATAGACGAGAGAGATAAAGATAGAGAGAGAGACGAGAGAGAGAGAGAGAGAGAGAGAGAGAGATAGATAGAGAGAGATAGAGAGAGCGAGAGAGCGACATAGAGAGATAGATAGAGAGATACGAGAGTAGAGAGAGAGAGAGATAGAGAGAGATAGAGTGAGAGAGAGAGAGAGAGATAGATAGAGGATATGATAGAGATAGAGAGAGAGAGAGAGAGAGAGAGAGAGATATAGAGAGAAGGAGGGAGATAGAGATAGAGGAGAGAGATATAGAGAGAGATAGAGAGAGAGAGAGAGATATGGAGAGAGATAGATATGAGCAGATAGAGAGAGAGAGAGATAGAGAGATGAGAGATAGAGCGAGAGAAGAGAGAGAGAGAGAGAGAGAGAGATAGAGAGAGAGAGAGAGATAGAGAGAGGAGTAGATAGAGAGAGAGAGAAGAAATAGACGATATAGATAGATAGAGATAGACGAGAGATGAGATGAGAGAGAGAGAGACGATATAGAGAGAGGGATATAGAGAGATAGATATATGAGATATAGAGATATAGAGAGAGATAGATAAGAATAGATAGAGAGATGAGATAGATATATAGAGATGATGAGAGTATATGAGAAAGATATAGATATAGAATAGATATATACTATATAGAGAGATAGAGATATGAGATAGAGAGAGAGTAGAAGATAGATAGAGAGATGTATAGATATATAGAGAATATAGATATGATATAGAAAAGAGATATAGAAATAGATAGAGATAGATAGAGTATAGAGAGATAGTAGAGATATATGAGATGAGAGAAAGATAGAGAAATTAGAGAGAGAGATACTGAGAGAGATAGAGAGTAGATGAGAGTAGAGAGAGATGAATATAGAGAGATATAGATAGATAGATATAGAGTATATATATATATAGATAGAGAGATAGAGAGATAGATGAGATATATAGATAGAGAGATATATATATAGATAGATATAGAATATGAGAGAGAGAGAGATAGAATATAGAGACTATAGAGAGATATATATAGATATAGATATAGATAGAGTATATAAGATATACAGATAGAGAGATAGAAGATAGAGAGATATATGAGAGAGATATAGAGATATATAGAGAGAGATGATGATATATATAGATATAGATAACGAGATAGTATAGACATAAGATGATAGATAGAGAGATGAGAGAGATATAGAGATATATAGATATATATAGTATAGATATATAGAGAGATATATATATAGATAGATAGAGATGAGAGATATATGACTATAGATATATATAGAGATAGATAGAGATGAGATATAGAGAGAGATAGAGAGAGAGATCGAGAGAGATAATAGTATAGAGATGCTGAGATATATAAGTATATATAGAGAGAGATTATAGAGTAGATATAGATATAGACGAGATAGAGAGATGAGATAGAGAGATATGGATATAGAGGTATAGAGAGATATAGAGAGAGAGATATGAGATATAGATATATATAGTAGATATAGAGAGAGAGAGAGAGAGAGAGATAGATAGTATAGAGATAGATATATATAGATATAGAGGAGATATATATAGTATAGAGAGTAGAGAGAATAAGAGATAGAGATATAGCATATATATATAGATAGAGATATATATAGATAATATATATAGAGATACTATAGAGAGAGATAGAGAGATATGATATGAAAAACTAGATATATATATATAGATAGATATATATATATAGATAGAGATAGAAAGAGAGAGATAGATATATAGAGATAGAGTAGATATATGATATATAATACTATATAGATATAGATATAGAGAGTTATAGAGAGTAAATAGAGATGATGAGAGAGAGATATGAGATAGAGAGCTAGTATATGATAGAGATAGATATATATAGAGATAGAGATAGATAAGATAGATATAATAGAGAGATAGAGAGATATGATAGAGATAGATATAGATATAGTGATATTGATATAGATATATATATAGTAGAGAGAGAGAGAGACGTAGATAGGATATAAGATAGAGATAGAGAGATAACGAATAGATAGATAGAGATACATATAGATATAGATATATGGATAGTATATATATGAGACGATAGAGAGAGAGAGATATATAGAGATAGATAGTAGATAGAGAGAGAGAGATAGAGAGGATATGATATAGATATAGAGATATACGTATAGATATATATATTGAGAGAGAGTATATAATATAGATATATATATATATATATTAGTATATAGAGTAGATATGAGATAGAGAATCTAGATAGATATATATATATAGATAATAGAGATAGTAGAGAGTATATAGAGAAGTAGATAGTATAGATATATAGATATATAGAGAGAGATAGATATAGATATATAGTAGATAGAGATATAGATATAGTAGATAGATAGTTATATATAGATATAGATATAGAGAGATATATGGATGATAGATATAGATATATAGATATGATGAGATATATATATATAGATATATAGATGAGATGATATAGATAGATATATATAGATATAGATATATATATATAGATATATATATATAGATATATATAGAGATATAGTATATATAGATAGATATATGATACATAGATATAATATATATAGATATATATATAGATAGAGTATAGATATATATATATATAGATATATATATAGATATATATATATATATATAGATAGTATATAGATAGATAGTGAGACTATATAGAGATATATATATAGATAGATATATAGTATATATATAGATATAGAGAAAATAATATATGAGATATAGATATATAGATGATATATATATATATATAGAGGGATATACTATATATATAGATATATATATATATATAGAGATATATATATATATATAGATATATAAATATACGTAGAAATAGATATCTAATAGATATATATATATGATATATATATGATATTATATACGATATAGTATATATATATATACTAGATAGAGGATATAATATAGATAAATAAATATGATATATAATATAGAAAAATATATAAAATAGATATATAGTACTAATATATAAATATATATATATATATAATATAAATATATAGATATATATATATAGATAATATATTATATATAGAGTAATATATAATATACGATATACTAGATAAATATATAATATATAGATATAAATAGATATATAGATATATATACTATATATCTAATAATATAAAAAGATAATTAGAGAAAAAATAATGAATATATATATAATATAATATATAATAGAATAATATAATAATAATATATATAGAAATATATATATATATATATATATATAGATATATAGTATAGATAGTATATAGTATATATATATAATATATAGATATATATATATATAGATATATATATATATAGATAGATAATGATATATATATAGAGTATATATAGATATATAGAGATATATAGATATAGATGATATATATAATAATATAATAATAAAATTAAATAATATATATATATATATATATAAGATAAATAGAGTAATATATATATATATAGATAATATATAATATATATATATATATGAGATATAGATATATATATAGATATAGTAAATAATTATATATATGTAATATTTTATATATATAATATACTATATATATATATAT
>NC_061100.1:65213158-65220658 GCF_015104395.2 Macrobrachium nipponense
AGTGCTAAAGATTAATTCCTACAGTCCATAAAAGGAGGCCTTCTTGCAAATTTACTGGCAAGGAATTAAAAAATTCTTTGTTTAAAAGGGGCGAGGTAAAAACTTAGCCTCTCATCCTTCAAGAGTCGGCCTTTCGACCTTAAACAATTGCATCAGGAGCGCCAAGCTTCCAAGGATGACCTATGAAAAGCCTTAGACCAATGCCCTACAAGAATACCCAAAGATCCCCCTTCAAGGGTCGGAGTGAGGAAGAAGGGGGCGTTTTCCAAAGAGAAGATTGCCAATGGCAACAGGAAAAGATGACAGAAGGTGTTTGAAGAAAAGGGAAATAACCACTCACACATAACGATTCTATTAGGACACGTCCTTCCCATAGTTAAAATAGAAAACCCAGAGGTTGTGCAAGGAAGATAAGATTTAAAATAAAAGGATCAGCACAGGGAAGAGCCAGGCAGAAGAGAGAGAGGGAGCTGAAGAGAAGACCATCAGAACACAGAAAGAAGGGCGGCAGACACCAGCAGAGGGGGTGAAGGGTCGAGTTAGTGCATTATATGTGACAGGAGCATCCAGAGGCAAATTGAGTGACATTGCAAGCGCTGAAAACTTAAAGACAAAAGATATAAGTGCCCGTTAAGGGAAAAGTCTCGGTCTAAAGTACCCAAAATAAAAAGTGGAAAGAAGTTTATAAGATTATAAGGGCAAGAATAAATGTATTTAGGGAACACTCATATTCATTTTTCCAAGATCAAAACAACAAGAGTGTGAAAGTTAGCGAACGTCTTTGCACAAAAGGCAGGAGAAAAAAGAATATACAGGGAGGTGATTGACCACCAATTTTTTCTTTATAATAGTGCAGTTCTATAAATCTTATTTTGGTAAACATAAAAATTTTGGCAAAATGAACATTTTCAAAAAAATTATTAAATATATAGATACATAGAAAATATCCATAAGATAGCTAATTTGTAATTAAGTAAGTGATTTTATCACGCATGCAAGTCCTACTGTGTGATGATACGACTTACATAATACCTTCAAAAAATCCCCCTTGAACAAGTCAATTAATTTCAATAGCACAGAGTAAAAAGTCCCTAAAGATAAAAAAGAACTAATAGGTCAGTTGTCAGTCAAATTTCCTTCGTTATCGTAGGAAAATAATGCTATGCGGCCTATTATCAGTACTCTTGGCTGAATATCACATAAACTTTCGAAATATATACATAAACAAGGTCCTATCTCCTTTACTTGGAACTATCTCTAATTTTCACATAAATATTAATCATCTTGATTTACTTGATAAATTAAACAAAATAACTTTTTTGTCCCACTATGGATTCGTTAGTTTTAGATTATCTTAGTAACGAACTAGCCCATCATGAATTTCCTTTACCTGTAAGTCATATTATTTTAATCACTTGCTTGAGCAATTTGTGATTGTAAGTTTAAATTCACTGGTGAATTTCATCGACAAATATTTGGTACGGCAATAGGCAGCCCTTTATCCCCACTCTTCTCAAACCTTCATATGGGATTCTTTGAAAAACGATATTTACCTAATATCCTTTATACTGCTTTAAGTGGTATAGATATGTTGATGATATTTTAGCCTTTTTCCTTGCTGGTTATGAAGTAAATGATTTACTCTAATTTGAATAACCAGGTACCATCAATTAGGTTCACTTTACAATTAGAAAAAAGACAATTGTCTCCGTTTGTATGTTCTAATACACTAAGAACTATTTCAATACAAATTCAGTATTTATAGGAAACCAGCCAACAACTTAGCTTATGTACATTTTCAATCAGGCCATCATCAATATCAAAACATAAATCTTTTCTTCTAATGTTTCATGAGAATTGCACATTTTCAGCCCCCTATATGTGGATGAAGAAATCAAATACATCAGAAAAATAGGGATAGATTTATGTTATCATTCAGATGTTATTTAATATTTACTATCTTAAATCCAACAAAAACTTATTTTAACTGTTTTAAAACCATAAATCATTGTAAATTTCTTTTAAAATCATCCATTTTTTCATACAATAACACTCTAAAAGTAATGATAGTAAAAAATGGTCCTAAGCAAAGCTACAACATAATATATAAAATTCCATGTATGGACTGCCCTCTTTTCATATTGGCCAATCTAGCATGGAATTAGAGTTATGAATTAGATCGTGGCCACAGAGAGTACAAGGCCATTTCACCCTCTGGCCGCGTCGTCCTAAGTAGGCTGACCTGGCTATCAAACACTTGGACGGGCTGGTGACATTGTAATTCTGTGAGGAACTCATTACCTGAAGTTTTTATGCATTCTTACATACATACATACATACATTGACTTTACATTAACTATTGACCACCAAATCCAAAATATCTCTATAAAATTTGCTGTATCATTGTAATTAGGCAATTTTTTCTCTTTTCCAATATTTCGCATTGCTTGAATAATATATTCATTAAAAATTTTTAGGACTAAATTCACGTTTTGTTTTTCAAATGTAGATGGCCGCAATGCTTTTATTGATTTCCAGGGAGCAAAGGATACATTTGGTTCGCTACAAATTTCGCTGATTGGAAATTTTGGAAATACCATTGTTTTGGATTCACCTTTGAGACCCAACCAGTTATTTCTGATACACTTCAGTATGTGTACACTATCAAACAAGAAAAACAAAGGTCTGCATTTTGCAGCTGGATGGGGGTAAGCAATTGACAGCTTTGGTGGGGTTGCAAAATGCGACATCGCTTTTCCATTTATCCTATTATTACAGCACCTATCATGAAAGCATATGCAGTGGTTGCTGCTTCATTGCTGTTAAATGCAGATCCTATTACAGCACCTCCCTTATAATAAAAAAAAAACTTTAAATGTATCTCGTCAATCATTAATGTTACTGTTTTGTCTGTGGGTTGTAATGATTTTGATTTTTGCCTGATATACGAAAGAAAATGACCATCATACTGCTCTGTTTCTGGACTAAGTTGCTTAGATATAAAAACCCGCCTGATCGTTGACATACTGGGTAAAATTAACCATCTTCTATCCCTAAAGAATCTGTAAGCTCGAGGTGAAATGTTGCATAGCAAAGATGAAGAAACCAAAAGATCTGTGGAATACTGAATGCTCCTTTGAGTCATCAAGTTTAGTTGCTCAAAGATAAATTTCAAAGTCATTGAATGCTTCAATGGTTGGTCTATTATGGTGATTAGAAAAGTTAAAATTAATTGAATAATAGCAACTGGGTTTATGAAAGAGCTATAGTGTCTGTCATACTTTCTAATTTCTTGTAACATGACTTCGATGGTATTTGTATCTTGCACATGAGAAGGAATGATATAGTCATGCAACTCACGTACGGGCACATTGTCGATATACGCTTGGACAGATTTATCAGGATGTATTAGTACAGACATCATCATATTGGGAGAAGGTGAAAGCGATATGTGACTGATCAAGAGATAAGGTTCTTTATGAATTAAATCCCAGTACTTATCCAGCTTAAGTTTCCTCGAAAGTTCTTGCAAATCTCTAAATCCAATTTGCGTTTCGTATGCCTTTGCATCTGATATACTACTTTCAATTGCTACTTTGACTGCGGTTTCTTCTATTTTTTGTCTTTTAGAATCGGATGACTCTCTTCGATGTTCAGTTAGGTTCAAATATTGAGGATAGTTTGGGAACACTGTGGGAACAGCACTTTCTTTAACATATGGAGGCTTTAATTTTGCAGTTATTTTCTCCCAGTTTTTTCATCCACAATAGAAGTTTCCCTCACAATATCATCGGGAAGAAAATGCATACCCGATGATTCTCCGTAGGACGAAAATGTTCTCTCTTGATGTTTCTTAGCCATTTCTCTTTAACTTGTTCATTTTCAGGACACCTGAAGATATTAAATTTTGGTCCGTTGTTGTAATTACCCTTACATTTAGGTACGCAGCACTAGTAAGGCATCTTCTTCCAGGAGCAAGCACGTGTGGTATTGTACACAAAACTTCTATCAGCCTTTTTCTTCTTTAAATATTATTTTTCAAATTCAATAATTGTTCGTCCACATAAACTCATATAGAGCCACTTAAAATGCACCAGCACTTGAATGTATTTTCCTAAATTTCACTTTAGAATTTGACTCCAAGCAGCGTGACCTCACTCGACCAGTAACCCAGAAGGACTACTTATCTTAGCCCAGTTCAGCCTACATACGAAACGTATTAGGGATTTAAATGCCCGGGTGAAAAGGCCTTCTACTCTCGGTGGCCACGATTAGACAGCATGAGTATTCTGTGAAAACAGGGCAAACATCCAATGCAATGTTCATTCATTCAAGTGAAAACTGTCAAGGGAGAAATTGGACCAGCAGTTCAGGGATTCCTTTTCACAAAATCTTTTAAAGTTCTGGCTTGTATTATTTGGATCCTTGTATCAGTAAAAGGCTTAAGAATTACCTTAGAGAAGAAATCACTGACCTAATTATAAATTAATTACCGTATAGATATTTTCTATGAATCTGTATGTTTAACATATTTTTGTGAAAATTTTCACTTTGCAAAAATTATTGTTCACTAGAATGAGATTTATTGAATTGCACTTTCATAAAAATTTTTGGTGGTCAGTCACCTCCCTGTATATAATTGTCTTTTCCCCGCTTCTGAACAGGGAAAAGACCTGTTGAACTGTACACCTGTTTTCGGTATGTCTACTAATTCTTCAGGTGTGTTGTTTTCCAGGTACATATTTTCCTTCATAATCCATATCTATCATTTATACGTATTCTTATATTTAAATTAGTCTATCAAAAAAAGGATGAGATGTCGAAAAGCCTAGCAGCAGTGCTCCAATGTTTCACTTTACAATGTTGATTTCACATTTATTGATGCATTTTTCATACTAAATATTTTCGTAATCCAATTACACACACACTCACACACACGCACACACACACACACACACACACACACACACACACACACACACATATATATATATATATATATATATATATATTAATATATATATATATATATATATATATATATATAATAATAAAAGGATCCCTTAAAAATGCCAAAACATAAAAAGTAAGTACTATATTTCAGAGACTGCTGTCTCTTTCTTCAGATAGGTAATGAATGAGAAAAGTTACTTAAAAATCTGTATTATACCAAGAGTTCCATCCACAGATAGCCACTTAACTAGGTCACCCCGGTTGATAATTTCTCTTTAATCCCCGTAAGCGTTGGTTGAAGGAAGATTTTATCTTTGATATCCGAATCCCAGTTGCCCTTTGCGATGTTCATTACCTTTCTTTGTTTAATCAAGGACGACTCCACCAATTGGCTTTTGTACCAAACTTTTCTGCCATGAATTATAAATGACAAATTCCAGTTTATTTTTTTTATGGTTATTTATATGTTTAAATATAGCTGGGCTTTGTTGCCCGTATCTAACTGACTATTTATGTAGTATCAATCTCTTGGAAATGATATTCCTGAAAATCCGATATAAGATTGGGTTTTGTTGGACTTTAATCAGTGATTTGGCTACGGTATTTAGGTAGGTGAAGGCAAAAGGATTTTTATTTTATTGTTTGGTGTCTCTGTTATTGTCTTGAGGGGATCGGTAGAAAATTACGTTTGCTTTATGAATTGCTTTCTCAATTATATGGTCAGGGTACCTTAAAGATGAAAGCTGCTTACGAATTATTTTAAATTCCTTTTTCCAGGAAATCTGGGGAACAAATTCGTAAGGCTCTTAAGATTAGATTGCTGACTATGCCTATCTTGATAGAAATGTAATGATAAATAAAGTAATGAATGTATGAAAGTGAGAATGTTGGTTTTCTGTATATGGTAAATTTGTATTCTGTCGTATCTCTAATTATTAAAACACCAAGAAAAGGAATTTTGTTGTCTGTTTCCCATTCAACTTCACTTTTGATGCTGGGCACTAATGCATTTAATTTTGAAAAGAATTAGTTGAACTTGCCCCATCTATTATCCCAAAATGTTAGAATATCATCTTCATATCTCATCCACAGCATGTCTTTGGATTCTATTCCATTTATTACTATAGTTTTAACGCATTCCATGTATATATTGGATAAGATAGGACTTGAAGGGCTACCCTTGCTACAACCAAATATTTGCCCATAGAATGACTACCAAAATGAAAATACGCTATTAGATACACATATTTCAACTAACTTTATTATTTTGTAAAGGGCCAGCGGGAAATATTCTGAATAAGGGGCTAATTTCCTCCCTCAAAAACTGTAGAATGTCCTGCATTGCTACTTTTGTGAATAGGGATTCTACATTAAGACTTAAAAGTTTTATGTTGTGAAGTGGTATATGTACTTCTCTGAATTTGTTACAAAACTCTTACGAATGTTTAAGGTGAATGGGAGAAAAGGTGCTTAAGAAAGGGGAAAGGAGGCCAGCTAACCATCTGGAAATTTTATAACTGAAAGCTCCGGCACATGAGATGATGGGTCTAAATGGAAGATTATCTTTGTGAGTTTTGGGAAGGGCATAAAAGTAAGATAGTTTTGGGTTAATGACTTTAATTTCTCTATTAGTTCAATGCTCTTCTTGTCATGGTCAATTAATCTCACATTCCTAAAACAATTCTGCGGGGACGTTTTGGAGGAGATTTCTCATCAATTTTTCGTAAGTGTTTGTGTCACAAAGTAGTTGGTTGATTTTGTCGAGGTAGAAGTCTTTGTCCATGATTGCGATTTTGCCGTCTTTGTCGGATCTACTTATTACAACATCTAACTTTTTTGGCGAGCGGACGGCTTTCATAAATATACGGGGAACAGGATATTTCTTATTAAGGTCAGTTAAAGCATTTAGCAACACTCCTTTTAAACATATCTCTTCCCAGCTGTAATTTTTGTCCGTTGTGAATTTATCAAAAGCCACTATGAAGTCTAGGTTGTTTTAAATATAGTCTGGCATTTGTACAGAGCAAAATCGTAATCATCGAGAAAGACTTCTACCTCGACAAAATCAACCAACTACTTAGTGACACAAACACTTAAGACAAATTGACGAACATAATAAACAATAGTGCTTGGAATAATCTTGAGCAACAAGATAAAATTTTTAATTTATCTAACACCCCCTTTACTGTGAATCAACACTTACTCCTAAATCTATGTTTATCCTTTGCCCTTATGCCAGACCGTAAAAATAAGCTATACTTTATAGTTGCATTTGATATATCATATCAGATAAAAATTACAGCCGTGAAGAGATATGTTTAAAAGGCATTTTACTAAATGTTTTAACTGACCTTAATGAGAAATATCCTGTTCCCGTAGATTTATGACAGCCATCCGCTCGCTACAAATGTCAGAGCTGTAGAATGTCCTGTATTGCTACTTTTGTGAATAGGGAATCTACATCAAGATAAAATGCAAGGTAAATTAGAGTGGCCGTCTTGTTATTTTGCTTGAATGTAATGCAGCTGAATATACTTATTTTGGCCA
>NC_061100.1:65225658-65228158 GCF_015104395.2 Macrobrachium nipponense
CCTTACAAGGAATTTTGTAAATGATGTTGTTATTTGTTACGGGACTATTCTTAATTAGCATATCTTTAATGGTATTGTTATAAGAGAACACTACATTAACATTAAACGATTTAAATATTGATTTTATGGTTTCAAATCCACGAAAATAAGGTAAGCTAAGTACATTTTTAGGCATTTCTTTTTCATTAATAGCAACATTATAAAACTTTTTATGAGCTTTTTGATAACATAAATCAATTAAATGAGGTGGGTAGCAAAGGTCGTTTCCTATCTTTTTTATGTATTCTATTTCTTGGTCCAGATGTTGTGGACTTGTGATACGCAAAGCGCGTAGAAACATAGAAGAAAAAATTGAAATTTTAATATTAAGATGGTGGCCAGAATAAAAATGTACATATGTTAAATTATTTGTGGGTTTCTATAAATACTGAATTTGCATTGGAAAGATTCTCTATGTATTAATACATCTAGGAAAGGGATGACATTGTTATTTTCGATTTCAACAGTGAATTTTATGGATAGCACTAAATTATTCATTTAGACAGTACATCGATACCACCAGGTAAGACTACTAAGATATCATCGACATATCGGTATTTTAAGGGGATAAGTGTGATATTCGGGAGGTGTTGTCTCTCAAAAAAATCCATATATTAATTTGAAAGGAGAGGTATAAAGGGTTACCCATGGCCATACCAAATATTTGTTGGTAATATTCTCCATTAAAAATAAATCTGCAATCACAAATACATAACTTAATTAAGGAAATTATGTGACTAACGGACATAGGCAATTCATGCAGTACAAGTTCATTACTTAAATATTCTAGCACAGTGTCAATAGGGACTTTTGTAAACAAAGAACATACATCAAAACTGACAAAAATATCGCTAGGGTTTAGTACAATGTTATTTAATTTTTCCACAAGATCAAGAGAATTCCGGATGTGTGAATTAGATACAGTTCCTAGTAGCGGGGATAACAGTTTAGTATGATATTTAGATAGTTTATAAGCAATTGATCCTACACTACTAATAATTGGGCGCATAGGTTTGTTTTCCTTATGAGTTTTAACTAGGCCATATAAACAAGGTATTGAGGGACACTTTACAGTTAACTGACACAAAAGTTCTTTTTTATCTTTAAGAATTTGTTTGATATTGATATTAAAGTTTTTTATTACTTGGTCCAACGGATTTTTTGCGAGTTTTTTGTAAGTTATTTCATCCTCTAGTAAAGTATGCATGCGTGATATGTAGTCAGTTTTGTCAAGAACCACTAAATTATTGGATTTATCAGCCTTGGTAATGTGTAAGCTATTATCATTCTTTAATTCTTTTAAAGTTTTTCTGTAGCGAGCTGGGAAGTTATCTTCATGGTAGGCATGCGTAGCACTATATGTCATGCCTTTGATAATGTCTAATTGATTTTGCGGTAGGTCACAGTATTTTTCAAACTTATATAGAGATGTCGCTATTGATAAAGCTTGGGGTTTGTTACTAATGAAGAAAGACAACCCAAAGCCTAATGCGCGCACTGCATTATCACTTATTTGTTTGCTCGATAAATTCACCACACAATCACTTCTAGCATTATTGGTCCAATGACTGTCGTTGATAAGGTTGTTTAATTTTCTGTCCAGTTTTCTCCCTCTCTCTCTCTCTCTCTCTCTCTCTGGTTCGATATTCTCTCTCCCTCTTTCTCTTGCTCGATATATATATATATATATATATATATATATATATATATATATATATATATATATATATATATTTTCTTTCGTAATATAATCTACTTTGTTCAATAGAACAACTCCCTTACCTTTATCTGGTTTGGTGATTATGAGGTCTTCTTTCTGTGATAGTTCCTGTAGGATCTTAAAATCAGTCTTTTTAAAAAAAGGGGTCCATTGGGTCTTTAGTTTTCTGAAAGTGTTATGTGACAGCTCAAATAAACGATTTTGGAGATCACCAAGGTGGACATCAAAAGGCAGCGATTTAAGTCTATGAAAAATAGATTCTAATGGCAAAAAAAATTATAATAGTTAGGTTTAAAGTTAGGCAGGCAGAAATTACGAAAATGGAAATCATTCTTAATGATTCCTCCAAGTTTCAGATGGTTGGATCTCCCAATTATGCAAACATTTTTAAAACGGAAGATAAAATTAACCGTTTCCTTAGAACTCTGAAAAGTGAAAATATTATCAATAATGAAACTTACCAAGATTTGTTTGTCACAGGCTCGTCTTATGGTATCCTCTATGGGCTACCAAAGATTCATAAAGAAGGTGTTCCTTTACGACCAATTCTTGCTTCACACAATGCCCCCAATTACAAATTAGCAAAGTTTCTCGTCCCCTTGCTTGAGCCATTAACCACAAATAATTACACCTTAAAAAATTCTAGTCAATTTAAAGAAAAGATTTTGTTCAAGATTCAGACCTGTTCATGACCAGCTTTGATGTAGAATCGTTGTTTACTAATGTACCCGTGGAGGAAAC
>NC_061100.1:65233158-65235658 GCF_015104395.2 Macrobrachium nipponense
TTCAGACAGTCACTGATCAATTTAAAGAGATTATCTAAAACAACAGAGTATAAATACGTAGTGACTCTATATAGCCTTCTATTATCTAATCTACCCAGACCCTCTACTCTGAACAAACAATTCTTGAAAGCCAACTTATTAATAAATTTATTGCGGTAACGCCCCATTAACTTGAAATCTTCCACACAAGGGGTATCAAACCGATTTCTCCTCTCATGAAATCAGAGTTCAATTTCAGATGCAATAATACAAGATCTTGGTAATCTAGACCTCAGAACCTTGTAAGATTCTCTACACTTATTCTTTACCACTGACAAATCAAATGAGATTTTAAGTCATTACCTTCTAAGTATGCCTCCAAATAATCGGGGTTATATGTGAACGAGTCTTCTGGAAGAGCTAGATTATTCAGAAAATAAGAAAATATGGCACTGGGGAAACCAAGAAACTGAACATCAAAGGATGCCGATTCAATTTCAGTTACAGAGCTATTCACTCTCAGCTCCAAATCTTTAGCATAAGAGTGTCCTGAGATTGACAGCCTCATAACAATACCAAGACAAAATTAAACCAGCCAAGTTAAAGGACAGTTTCAGTTATAAACAAAACGAAAATACCTATAAAACTGAATATTCTCTGACTTTCGTTATTCTCTCCACCAATCCTACACTCAACGAGACCAACCAGCAACCAAATTTCATACTCGAGCCCCACATTGGGCGCCAATGTACTTGAAAAAAGTACGATGGAAGGAATAAAACAAGGCAATTAAAATCGCTCACTTTTATGAAAGTTTATACTTCCATATAAAAGATAACTTTTGACAACTTGTGAGCTGGTTGCTGGTTGGCTTGTTGTTGAAAGAAGGGATTACCTGCGTCAGAAGTAACTACAGATATGCTGTCTTCCTTCTTTATTCCCCACCGTTATTCAAGAAACCTTGAGGATATAAATTAAATTTTATTCTAAATGTAAAGGAAAAGTTTTTTAGATCACCTAGTAACTCAAGCAATAAACTTAATAATAGTCAGCAAGGCTTAGAATTTAGATTTTGAGCCAATGAAGTAAAAGATTATTTATTTGCTGTAGACAATACTAAATGTGACTATCGCTAACCACAACAGGCCTAACGACCTGGAAACTTCGACTAAAAGAAAAGATAACATCTGGCCAATAATCTAATGCAAAAGTGCCTAAAAAATGCTAACAACTTTATGGGGTAACGCCAAGTTACAGAAGTGATAAATTATGAGTACTGAAAAAAGCAGCATCCACAGGGCTTATTTGTTGAGAATCGAGCAAGGGAATATTTATCCAAGAAAAATAAATTGACAGGGAATCACTTTTAGAAAACCAGTATAATTTTCGTAATGACATACCTTATCAATACGATTCCTCTGAAATTCGGCGACGATAGTGTCGTCGATGTTAAAACACGTATGTGCAGGATGGCAGAGAAAATCAAGGATGTATTACCTCTCCATTATAAGGTCTTGATGAACTAACATTAATCGGATTTTTATTCCAAAAGACTTGCGTCAAGAAAGGTCTTCTTCCAACTGCTTTATTCCAACTGCCTTTTTTCCACCGGCAACGGTTCCTTCAATACTACATAATACTGCGGAAGAACAAGACCACCAGCAGATAGTTCCGAAAGAGTTGTTAGTTAGTTTACACTTGAAAGGATTTACCGTCAAAACGAAAAACAATATGCCATGTTTACCCTCAAGTGCAAACAACCATTAATACTAATTCACATTTTACATAAGTTATCGCTGGGTAACCTAGTTTTACCCAAAAGGGAGAAAAGGAAGAATAGATTCTATATCTACCCAAATACCAGTAACCACAAAAAAGAACACGAATACTCAGTAAACAAATAATTACTAACACTCCAGGGAAGCGGCTCATATTTTATAAATCTACTGAAAATATGAAAATATTCCGGGTTTATTCTACGAGCATCTCCTTAGTCCTTAATCTTGAAGCAATTGCAGCTTCTCTCTTTGGACGTCTGGAGTCAGAGTCAACCACTAAAATTTTCTTGTCTCCAGCAGAATGACCTATGCCATGAGATAAAACTTTATCCCTGAGTAAGTTTATTAGACTGGTAACATGCCTCTTCAAAACTTTAGCATTGGTCACTTCACCAAGGTCATTCTTTATAACCTCCTTGACAATCCTAAGTGGATAATTTAAGGCCTTAGTATGAGGATCCTTCAGCAAAACAATGTCTCCTAGTTCAATTATTTTGTGGATAACATGCTTGTATCTGTCAGAGCGATCAACTGCTTGGTTTATCAAGATTGTCAAGAATTCAGAATGATAAATTCTAATCAGATTTTCTCGCACCTTCCTCAGCTTGCTGTAAGTGTCCTCAATTATTTTTGAGGGTGAACCTTTCAAGTCATACACTCCATCAGATTCAGGATCATACTGCAATTCAGGTATAATTTAAATAGAGGTCAACTCATTGCTATGTATTAATGTTTCTGGGGTT
>NC_061100.1:65243158-65289222 GCF_015104395.2 Macrobrachium nipponense
ACACAGGACATGGTCTGTTCTGCTTAGGCAGCGACCCTCGACATTGCGCCACCCAAAGAGGTTGTGTCAGCATTTCCGAAGCTGAGCTGTCTTGTCACTTTAGGACCATTGTTTCCATGGAGAGTTAAATTGATGACCTCTACATTCTTAGAATGTCACCGCTCACCACATCCGCCCTTTCAGAAAAAAAGATAAGTCATGGATACAGTTTTCAAGGGTACAAATCATATTCATAATGCTGCTCGGCCAACCCCTTTTGAATGACCGCATTCAGCCACAGTTTATACAAAATTATAAGAACAACATATTAGCCGGCTCAATAAACACCATAATAATATAAAAATAACCGCACCGTCTTGGCAAGATAATGTCTTTTATATAAAATAAATGTGAATAGCCTGTATCCGGGCTATAATAACAGTTGACTGTAGAGACATTTTCTCATCTTGAATTTTCGACGCCCCCGTGGGTATGTGTGTGTGTGTGTATGGTCTGCAGCTGCACAGACTCGTTAAACACGCTGTAGAAAGGCAATACATCTCCCAGTGGATGACAACTGACCACTTCTATAGTCCAAAAGCGTCGTAAAACCTCATAGACTCGTAGATTCTTTTGCATGTCGGCAACATACATCTCTGTAGCAGCTGAAGGACGTCTTGTTGGCGTAAGGGAACGATGTTTATGGTGTTTCAGTATATCAGTCATGTCACTGGTCAATTAAAGAAGAATAAACCCAAGACATACATCTTTTAAACAATGACCTCAAATTCTAGGAAATACTAACTGAACGTTTTCCAATTAACACCACTAATATAACCACTGAACTAATTTCTAACTAAAACTTGTGAAGTAGCTTCATAAGGTCGCGAAATCATAAATCACTATTAATGATATATATATAAAATACCAACTGTAACCCTGTAAAGAAAATGTAAAATTCCCTAACAATATAAAAAAAAGACTTGCCAACCCTATGCATAATTAGCACAAACCACCCCAAACTAGCAAAATGAGAAATCACAAAGACTCTATGGACTACTGTCCTTACATTTTAAACTCACCATTACTCATATGTATAAAAAAGAAAATGAGCCCGAAGAAAAAAACGTAACAAAACCAGCCCCAAATTTATCACTATAAAAATTTTCTCTCAAACTCTAATATTCACATTAATCCACAAAATCAGTAAGAACCCGAACATATCCCCTTATTTCGCTGAAGCGACCAAGAGTAGAGAGACAAAAAACAACAATAAGTGAACTTTCCCCATTACAAAACGTACACAGAAAAATTCATATATAATCCAACGCTTTCCCCCATAAATGCAGTATGTATGTTACGGAATTTGCTACTGCAGCATATCTCATCGACCGGAAACGACCCCTTACATACATCTCCGTGGAATGCCATAATCATCTCTGAAAAAAGTACAAATCTCCAAGTAATCAACTCCGAAAGGAAAAAAATCAGCAACTGGACTCATCGCAGCATTATCAGCAAAAATCCACCTGTGAACACCTCATGTGCTCGAATCGCACTATAGATTTGTCTAATCAGACTTGCAACCTCATAAATCATTATTCTCCAAATAGCCCAGAAATTCTATACTAACACTAAATAACCACATTTCACAAATTATCTCTAGGATATCACCAAAGGTGCCTAAAAAAATATTGCCCTTAAAAACATAACTCCCCCATGATACTACTACATTACTACCTATTCATGATATAAACCACAGAAAACCACAATGCTGCCAAATATAACCACTGGTGAATATAAAAATACAAACACCTCCATTGGGACTCATAAAACCACAAGCCAACCCGCCCCCATGAGCCACAACACCAAAAGGAACCACAGTACCCCGCTCTTTGGCTCATAAAACCGCAGAAAATGGCAAATATAAACCCAACTTAGGCCAAAGAGTAACTAAGGTAAGAGTCCTGAAAATCCACTATCTATCACCAGTAGACAAAGACATGTCATCAGTCACCAAACTAATAAATGACAATTCCACCTCCCGTATTATTCACAATTCGCAGACACAATACTCACAACAGCTTTCCGCTGACCTCAGCTAATAGACCAGACAACGGATCCCCGACGTCTGTGCCTCCTAGAAGCCCTCCATAGAGGAAAGGAGGAACCAAATTTAATCATCACTCAGTAAACGTTTCACCTTCCCACCACCACCCAGAGAGCAGCGAACGACCCGCCAACAATAAGACAATCAGGAGCTCCCACAGGATAATAGGACTCCTTTAACAGACAGAATAATAATAATAATAATAATAATATAATAATAATAATAATAATAATAATAATAATAATAATAATAATAATAATAATAAAAGCTACCAGATGGGAGCAACATCAAACACATAGATGAGACAGGATACAAATACCTGGGAATAATGGAAGGAGGGGATATAAAACACCAAGAGATGAAGGACACGATCAGGAAAGAATATATGCAGAGACTCAAGGCGATACTCAAGTCAAAACTCAACGCCGGAAATATGATAAAAGCCATAAACACATGGGCAGTGCCAGTAATCAGATACAGCGCAGGAATAGTGGAATGGACGAAGGCAGAACTCCGCAGCATAGATCAGAAAACCAGGAAACATATGACAATACACAAAGCACTACACCCAAGAACAAATACGGACAGACTATACATAACACGAAAGGAAGGAGGGAGAGGACTACTAAGTATAGAGGACTGCATCAACATCGAGAACAGAGCACTGGGGCAATATCTGAAAACCAGTGAAGACGAGTGGCTCAAGAGTGCATGGGAAGGACTAATAAAAGTAGACGAAGACCCAGAAATATACAGAGACAGGAGAATGACAGACAGAAAAGAGGACTGGCACAACAAACCAATGCACGGACAATACATGAGACAGACTAAAGAACTAGCCAGCGATGACACATGGCAATGGCTACAGAGGGGAGAGCTAAAGAAGGAAACTGAAGGAATGATAACAGCAGCACAAGATCAGGCCCTAAGAACCAGATATGTTCAAAGAACGATAGACGGAAATAACATCTCTCCCATATGTAGGAAGTGCAATACGAAAAATGAAACCATAAACCACATAGCAAGCGAATGCCCGGCACTTGCACAGAACCAGTACAAAAAGAGGCCTGATTCAGTGGCAAAAGCCCTCCACTGGAGCCTGTGCAAGAAACTTCAGCTACCTTGCAGTAATAAGTGGTACGAGCACCAACCTGAAGGAGTGATAGAAAACGATCAGGCAAAGATCCTCTGGGACTATGGTATCAGAACGGATAGGGTGATACGTGCAAACAGACCAGACGTGACGTTGATTGACAAAGTCAAGAAGAAAGTATCACTCATTGATGTCGCAATACCATGGGACACCAGAATTGAAGAGAAAGAGAGGGAAAAAATGGATAAGTATCAAGATCTGAAAATAGAAATAAGAAGGATATTGGATATGCCAGTGGAAATCGTACCCATAATCATAGGAGCACTAGGCACGATCCCAAGATCCCTGAAAAGGAATCTAGAAAAACTAGAGGCTGAAGTAGCTCCAGGACTCATGCAGATGAGTGTGATCCTAGAAACGGCACACATAGTAAGAAAAGTGATGGACTCCTAAGGAGGCAGGATGCAACCCGGAACCCCACACTATAAATACCACCCAGTCGAATTGGAGGACTGTGATAGAGCAAAAAAAAAAATAAATGAATAAATAATAATAATAATAATAATAATAATAATAATAATAATAATAATAATAATAATAATAATAATCAACGTCACGTCTGGTCTATTTGCACGTATCACCCTATCTGTTCTGATACCATAGTCCCAGAGGATCTTTGCCTGATCGTTTTCTATCACTCCTTCAGGCTGATGTTCGTACCACTTATTACTGTAAGGTAGCTGGTGTTACTTGCACAGGCTCCAGTGGAGGGCTTTTGCTACTGAATCATGCTTCTTTTTGTACTGGTTCTGTGCAAGTGCCGGACATTTGCTTGCTATGTGGTTTATGGTTTCATTTTTCGTATTGCACTTCCTACATATGGGAGAGATGTTATTTACATCTATCGTTCTTTGGACATATCTGGTTCTTAGGGCCTGATCTTGTGCCGCTGTTATCATTCCTTCAGTTTCCTTCTTTAGCTCACCCCTCAGTAGCCATTGCCATGTGTCATCGCTGGCTAGTTCTTTAGTCTGTCTCATGTATTGTCCGTGCATTGGTTTGATATGCCATTCCTCCGTTCTGCTTGTCTTTCTCCCGTCTCTGTATATTTCTGGGTCTTTGTCTACTTTTATTAGTCCTTCTTCCCATGCACTCTTTAGCCACTCGTCTTCACTGGTCTTCATATATTGCCCCAGTCGTCTGTTCACGATGTTGACGCAGTCCTCTATGCTTAGTAGTTCCCTCCCTCCTTCCTTTAGTGTTATGTATAGTCTGTCCGTATTTGTTCTTGGGTGTAGTGCTTTGTGTATTGTAATATGTTTCCTGGTTTTCTGGTCTATGCTGCGTAGTTCTGCCTTCGTCCATTCCACTATTCCTGCGCTGTATCTGATTACTGGCACTGCCCATGTGTTTATGGCTTTTAATTTTGATTTTATTTTTAAAACTTATATTTTAGTTTTTATCTTTATTTTTTTTTAATTTTTTTATCAATTTTATATTGAATATAACATTTCATAGTTTTTATTGTTATTATTTTATTGTTTTTATTATTATCTTCAATATTTTTGTCTTGATTTTTATTATTATTATTATTTTTTATTATTATTTCATTTATATTACTTTTATTTTTATTATTTTCATTTTAAAAATGTTTAATACTATTTTATTATTCTAAGTTTTAGTTTATTATTTTTGATTTAAATATTATTATTAAATCTTATCAATTTATCATTAACGTTACTATTATTTTGATTTTGATTTTTATTATTATCATTTTGATATTATTTATAATATTTGTACTATTCTTATTTTTGTGGTTATTATTTTTATTTTTAATTTTATTATCATCTTTCTTGGTTTTGTTTTTACTTTTATTGTTTTAAATTTTAGTTTTTTATTTAAATTTTTTTATATATATTTTTATGTTTATTTTTAATATTTTTATTGTTTACCAATGTTATTTTCTTTCTAATATATATATATATATATATATATATATATATATATATATATATATATATATATATATATATATATATATATATATATATATATATATTTTCATTTATAGTTTTATTACTTTTATTTTTATTATTATTATTTTTATTATTATGCAATATTATCATTAAATTAAATTTCATTGATTTTATTATTAACGTTTTAACTATTATTTTTATTGTTATAATTTTCATGTTATTATTATTAATTTTATTTTATTATCCTCATTCTCATAGTTATTTTATTATTTGTAATTTTAGTATTATCTTTCTTAGTTTTGTTTTTATTTTTATTAATTAAAATTTTATTTTGTTTTATCACTTTTATTGCTTATTTTATCTTTATTATTTTATCTTTCATTTTTTATTTTTATATTTTTTTATTTATTATTATTATTATCTTTTGCTATTTAATTTTTTATTTTATTGATCACCATTTTAGTTACTACTATTATAATTTATTATTTTCATTATTATTTGTATTATTCTTATTGCAATTACTATTCCTTTTTTTATTACTTTTATTTTTATCTTAATTTTCTATATTTACCTTTTATTTGTATTATAATTTTTTATCTTTATTTTATCATTCTTTTCATTTTAATTTTTTTTAATTGCCAAATTTTATTTTTATTTTCATTTTTTTAATTTTTATTTCTTTTTTAGATATATATTTTTATTATTTTCCATTAAAAAAAATAAATAAAAAAAAAAAATTCATTTTTTTTAATAATTTTATTATTATTATATTTGTTATTCTTTTTTATTTATTTATTTATATTTTTATTTATTATTATTTTATTATTTTTATCATTATATTCTATTATTTTAATTATTTTCATTTTAAACATTATTACTATCATTTTATATGTATTTTAATTTTATTGCTTTTATTTAGACCTTTATTATTTTTTATTAATAATTTTGCTGTTATTTTATTTCATTATTTCTATTTTTATCCTTATAATTTTTTAAGTCTTTATTATTTTTTAATTAATTTTATTTATATATCTTTTTCGTTTTTTTTAATTTTTATTATTACTATTTTATTGTTGTTTTTATTTTTATCATTATTCTATTAGTGATATTTTATTTTTTTTGAATTTTATTATTATTATCATCATTATTATTTTTATTTTTGTTTTCATAATTATTTTTTTAATTATTTTTGTATTATTTTTTATTTAACTTTTATTTTCATTATGTTTACGTTTATTTGCATTTTAATCTTTATGTTATTATTATTATTATTATTAGTTTATTTTCATTCTTTTATTATTATTTTTTTTTCTCTCTATCACAGTCCTCCAATTCGACTGGGTGGTATTTATAGTGTGGGGTTCGGGTTGCATCCTGCCTCCTTAGGAGTCCATCACTTTTCTTACTACGTGCGCCGTTTCTAGGATCACACTCTTCTGCATGAGTCCTGGAGCTACTTCAGCGTCTAGTTATTCTAGATTCCTTTTCAGCGATCTTGGGATCGTGCCTAGTGCTCCTATGATTATGGGTACGATTTCCACTGGCATATCCCATATTCTTCTTATTCCTATTTTCAGATCTTGATACTTATCCATTTTTTCCCTCTCTTTCTCTTCGACTGTTGTGTCCCATGGTATTGCGACATCAATGAGTGATACTTTCTTCTTGACTTTGTCAATCAACGTCACGTCTGGTCTGTTTGCACGTATCACCCTATCCGTTCTGATACCATAGTCCCAGAGGATCTTTGCCTGATCGTTTTCTATCACTCCCTCAGGTTGGTGCTCGTACCACTTATTACTGCAAGGTAGCTGAAGTTTCTTGCACAGGCTCCAGTGGAGGGCTTTTGCCACTGAATCAGGCCTCTTTTTGTACTGGTTCTGTGCAAGTGCCGGGCATTCGCTTGCTATGTGGTATATGGTTTCATTTTTCGTATTTCACTTCCTGCATATGGGAGAGATGTTATTTCCGTCTATCATTCTTTGAACATATCTGGTTCTTAGGGCCTGATCTTGTGCTGCTGTTATCATTCCTTCAGTTTCCTTCTTTAGCTCACCCCTCTGTAGCCATTGCCATGTGTCATCGCTGGCTAGTTCTTTAGTCTGTCTCATGTATTGTCCGTGCATTGGTTTGTTGTGCCAGTCCTCTTTTCTGTCTGTCATTCTCCTGTCTCTGTATATTTCTGGGTCTTCGTCTACTTTTATTAGTCCTTCTTCCCATGCACTCTTTAGCCACTCGTCTTCACTGGTTTTCAGATATTGCCCCAGTGATCTGTTCTCGATGTTGACACAGTCCTCTATACTTAGTAGTCCTCTCCCTCCTTCCTTTCGTGTTATGTATAGTCTGTCCGTATTTGCTCTTGGGTGTAGTGCTTTGTGTATTGTCATATGTTTCCTGGTTTTCTGATCTATGCTGTGGAGTTCTGCCTTCGTCCATTCCACTATTCCTGCGCTGTATCTGATTACTGGCACTGCCCATGTGTTTATGACTTTTATCATATTATTATTATTATTATTATTATTATTATTATTATTATTATTATTATTATTATTATTATTATTATTATTATTATTATTTCTATTTTTGTTTTTATAATTATTTTTTAAATTATTTTTGTATTATTTTTAATTTAACTTTTATTTTCATTATTTTTACGTTTATTTGCATTACTTTTATGTTTATTTTTTATTTGTCTTTAAATATTTTATTTTCATTGATTATCTTTATTTCAATTTTTATTTTCATGATATCATTTTTAGTTCTTTGTATATTATCATGTCACTGCTGTTATTTTTATTTTTTTCTATTTTGACTTTTATTTTTTATTTTTATTATTATCATCTTATTATTGTTTTTACTTTTAATTTTTATGTTTATTATCATCATTTTATTATTTTTTCATCTTTCTTTTATTTCTATCAATTTTGCATTTATTTTTAGATTTATGTATATTATTTTTATATTATTGTTTTTATTTTGACTTTTATTATTTTAATTTTTAGTATTGTTTTCATCCCTATTAACATTATTTTATTTTATTTATATAATTAATATTTTATTATTTTAATTTATATAAATATTTTAAATTTTTATAGTCTTATTTTATTATTTTGTTATTTCTATTTCTATTGTATTATATTTTTTTATTACTATTATTTTATTATATTTATTTTTATTTTCAAATACATTAATTTGTATTGTTCATTTCTATTACTGTAATCTTTAGTTTTTATCTATATTTTTATTGATTTTATTTTTACTTTCAATAATATTATTTAATATTTTATTTTTATTTTTATTACCAATATTTTATTGTTTTTATAATTTTTCAGTATTTCATTTTAATCTTTATGTTATCATTATTATTATTACTAGTATTATTATTAATATTATTATTATTATTATTATTATTATTATTATTATTATTATTATTATTATTATTATTATTATTAGTTTATTTTCATTCTTTTTGTTTTCTATTGCTTATATTTTCATTTTTTGAATATTTAAAAACAATTATTTTTAATAATATTATTATTATTTTATTATTTTTATCATTATATTCTATTATTTTTATTATTTTCATTTTAAACATTATTACTATTATTTTATATGTATTTTAATTTTATTGTTTTTATTTTTACCTTTATTATTTTTTTTATTAATAATTTTGCTGTGTTATTTTATTTCATTATTTCTATTTTTATTCTTATAATTTTTTAAGTCTTTATTATATTCTAATTGATTTTATTTATAACTTTTAGTTTTTATTGATTTTTATTATTATTATTTTATTGCTATTTTTATGTTTATCATTATTCTATTAGTGATATTTTATTTTGTTCAATTTTGTTCAATTTTATCATTATTATTATTATTATTATTATTATTATTATTATTATTATTATTATTATTATTATTATTATTATTATTATTATTATTATTTTGTTAAAAATGACTGCTGCTTCAGCACTATTAATCTTATAAAGAGTCTTCTCTATCTTTCTGATGACGGCTTTCTCGTTGTTGCTTAGACTGGCGAGCAACGCACCAAAGGGCATGGTGAAATTCGGTTGAGTCATTTGATTTATTATTGCTTATACAATTCTCTCTCTCTCTCTCTCTCTCTCTCTCTCTCTCTCTCTCTCTCTCTCTCTCTAACGCGACGTTTCCTCCTGATCGACAGAACATTATCAAGCGATAACTGCTGAGGGACTGAATTCCAGTGGCGAGTCCATCTCCTTTTATCGTGGTGTTGCGAGAGAGCCCCTTTCACCATCCACCGAGGACAGATGTACCGCCAAAAGGACGGCGTAGCGATGGGGTCCCCCTTAGGAGTCCTCTTCGCTAACTTCTGCATGGGAGAAGTGGAAGAAAGGGTCTTCTCGCAACACAGATGTCCCCGCACATACGGACGCTACATCGATGACATCTTCGTGCAAGCCGACTGCGAGGATGTGGTAGAAGCCCTTCGGCAGCAGTTCCTGCAGCACAGCGCACTCAACTTCACTGTCGAGTACAGCAGCAACGATCGGCTCCCCTTCCTCGACGTCCTTGTCACGAAGACGAATCAGAAGTTGGCGACTACAGTTTACACCAAAGCTACGAACCTCGGACTTTGTCTGAATGGTGATAGCGAGTGTCCTGCGCGGTTCAAGACCACCACCATCAGGGCCTTCGTCAGGAGGGCCCTCTCGCGCTGTTCGACGTGGCAGGACACACACCTCGAACTCGACCGAGCATCCCAGATGCTAATTAACAATGGGTACTCGAACAAACTCGTAAACCGAGAAACTCGAGCCGCCCTTGACAAGTGGTACATGACGGAGGAAGAGAGAAGGAACATTCCGCCCCCGGAGGATATCAAACTTTTCTATAAAGCCTTCATGCACCACCAGTACAAGGAGGAAGAAGCAGCCGTGAAAAAAATAATAGAGGAACATGTCCGCCCCATGGAGGAAGGAAAGAGAGTGTCCCTCATTATTTACTACAAAAATCGGCGTACGAAAGACCTCCTGATGAAGAACAACCCCTCCCCACCGGTAGGAGACCCCCTGAAGCAGTCCAACGTCGTCTACCGATACGTATGCCCCGCCCAAGGATGCCCTGGGATTTACATCGGCATGACGACGATGCGCCTGTCAAAGAGGATATCCTGCCACGCCCAGGAGGGTGCCATTAGGCAGCACGCCCTTGTAGTACACAGCAGAAACATCACGAGAGACGACATTGTCAGGAATATTAAGATCATCGGGAGAGCACCTGACCCACGACGTCTGCGTCTCCTAGAAGCGCTGCTCATCCTCGAGGAAAAGCCTCCCCTTAATACCACCCAAGAAGCGTTCCTGATACCGACGTGTGTGAGGAGGACCACACCCCTCCCCCTTAACGAAAGTACCAGCGCGCATGAAACGAACACCGGACATGAGAATAATACCAGGGGTGACGTCACTCAGGTAGAAGCCAATCAAGAGGCTCCCGGTGATACCCCCCACCTGCGAAGGTCTGCAAGACTCGTCAACGCCCGCCGTATGAGTCACCTTCCCGGGAACCAATGAAAACCCGACCTGCCGGAGAGGTGCTCTGACCGTACTCAAGAGCTCGCAACACCACGATAAAAGGAGATGGACTCGCCACTGGAAAATCTTTACGGGCTGCTCTGTGAGCAAGAGCCCGTGCTGACACAAGGTCAGCTAAATCAAAAACAACAACAACAACTGGAATTTTTCCATTACGGGCTGCTCTGTGAGCAAGAGCCCATGCTGGCACGAGGCCAGCTTAATCTTAAACAACAACACTGGAATTCAGTCCCTCAGCAGTTATCGCTTGATAATGTCCTGTCGATCAGGAGGAAACGTCGCGTGAGAGAGAGAGAGAGAGAGAGAGAGAGAGAGAGAGAGAGAGAGAGAGAGAGAGAGAGAATTGTATAAGCAATAATAAATCAAATGACTCAACCGAATTTTACAATGCCCTTTGGTGCGTTGCTCGCCAGTCTAAGCAACAACGAGAAAGCCGTCATCAGAAAGATAGAGAAGACTCTTTATAAGATTAATAGTGCTGAAGCAGCAGTCATTTTTAACAAAACATGTCTACGAGAGGGTCTCCTTCCGAAATATATTATTACTATTATTATTTTTGTTTTTACAATTATTTTTTAAATTATTTTTTTATTATTTTTAATTTAACTTTTATTTTCATTATTTTTTCGTTTATTTGCATTACTTTTATGTTTATTTTTTATTTGTCTTTAAGTATTTTATTTTTATTTGTTATCTTTATTTCTATTTTTATTTTCATTATATAATTTTTAGTTTTTTGTATATTATTGTCACTGCTGTTATTTTTATTTCTTCTATTTTGACTTTTATTTTTAAGATTTTATTATTATATTATTGTTTTTACTTTTAATTTTTATGTTTATTATCATCTTTTTATTATTTTTTTCATCTTTCTTTTATTTCTATCAATTTTGCATTTATTTTTTATTTTTCCTTTTTTAGCTTACTTTTATTTGTTTTTTGCATTTTTATTCCTATTCTTCTATATTATTTTTACTTTTATGTATATTATTATTATCATATTACTGTTTTTATCTTGACTTTCATTATTTTCATTTTAAGTATTTTTTTCATCTTTATTAAATTTTTTGTTATTTATGTTAATAATACTTTACTATTTTAATTTATAATATTTTAAATTTTTATATTCTTATTTTATTAATTTGTTATTTCCATCTCTATTGTATTATATTTTTTATTACTATTATTATATTATATTTATTTTTATTTTTCAAATATATTAATTTTATTTTCCTTTTATTAATACTTTCATCTTTTATTCCACTATTTTATCGTTTATACTTTCATTTTGCTTTCATCATTTTTATTTTCTATTTTATAACTTTTAATTTTCTTATTTTGTTTTTATCATATTTATTATTATTTCTATTATTTTACTTTTATTTTCATTAATATTATGTCATTTTTATTTTGTATGTATTATTATTTTTTCTAATAATATTATTGTTAAGTTTATTATTTCTTATTTATTTTTAATATGATATTATTATTATTTTTATTTCTATTATATGTACCGTCGCGGAAAAGATTACGTTCACCCCCTGCGATAACTAGAGACGCTAAATAGCAACGCCGCTTTTGTTTACGTTGTAAAAAATTTTGAAAATATGAATGAATTCGCTATTCGCAGACAAGCCTTAGTTAACATATTTTCACTTAATTATTTGAAGAGAAATAAAATGACCTAATAAAGAAAAAAAAACTTAAAAACAAACTACAATGCGATTCATGGTTTTATTCATGATTTTTCAAGATGATGTAAGACTGTTTATCAGAAGGAAATTACAAAAAGTAATATCATCATACAATTGCATTTGGCTCTACAGACCAACGTAGGAAATGGAAGAGCAGGGCCGTGAAGGGGGATGTTCGGGAAGAGGGAGGAGTTGTTTGTATGGTAGAGAAAACTATCCAAGCATGTATACCTTCGGTAACGATTTGTCACTTACCTACTAAACCTTTTAAAGCTAGTTCTGATTTCTCATTGAAACTATAAATAATGTAGTTAAAAGGACCGAAAAATATTGATACAATTTATATAAAATCATATTGACATAACCTATCCCTATACACGGAATGAGAGATATTTACCTAGAATTTCAAACGAATGACTGGACGTAAGGGCGCCTCTGATTGGCTGATTACAGTTATGGGTATTAATTCGTTTATCGACATATGCAATGAGGCTCATCATCTGTTTTGCGTAATCCAAATATTTTCATTTGAATATCATCTCTTCTACGTTGAAAGTTCTTTCAAATTTGTGTAATTCAATCCAACAGCGGGGGAACAGTAGTTCCATCTTGAATAGCCAACCGTTCTGTATAGCGCTATCATAAAAGAATAAAAAATGCTGTTTTTGTAAGAATATGGATGGATAAGATTATTGAAAATATTGAATTCCCAACGAATAGATACATAGGAGTTTGGAGATGATAATACATGGACAGAGAAATCTGAATTGATAAAAATTTCATGAAATGTATTGGCGATCCTGATAGGAATTCTATTTTTAGACATACTTTGCAGCAGTTGTCGGATAACATTTACCTTTTTTAGATCATTCGTTGTGGCTAAGAATATAGGATGTCGACCTAAGAACTTTTAATTTGGAGTTATTTTTCACTATTAACATAATCCTAGTATGCCACAGTTTTAATCATAATGTATTAGTCACTGACCGTTACTAAACGCTCTTTTACTTTCAAATTATACTTATTAAACATTCTTTATAACATGGTTACTTAGACATAGACTGAATATATTTTTTTGTTTACCTTATACAAAAATTTGACAGTGGCCTATTAATATATATATATATCTATATATACTATATATATATATAAATATAATAATATATATATAGATTATACTATTTTTTATTTTATATATATATATATATATATATAATATATAATAATCTAATAATAAATAATTAATAATAATTAAATAATAATAATAATAATAAAATAACTAATTTAAAATAAGCTTTATCTATTTTGGTGTTCATCCCTTGATAGAGGCTGTCTGACGGTTCAAATACAGTAATGAGGAAAGTACTTGCTTTCCACGTAAATGGCTGTTCACTCATTAATAACACAAAAGAATGCTGGCCACATTTAATAAGTATAGACGAGCAAAATAAATTCGTGATTTATTTTGCTAGATATTTGTGATATCACATGATATCAATCTCTCTCTCTCTCTCTCTCTCTCTCTCTCTCTCTCTCTCTCTCTCATCTGAAATGGGTTGGGGACTATGCATACGTTTTTAAAGAAACATATCTATAGAATGTTTATTTAAATGTAGTTACCGTATTTGTTTTCGGAGAGGAAATTCAACAGCAAACTCGAAAGGTTTTACAAATGCAGAAAATATCGTCAGCGATGCCTTCCATGCTTTTTATTGTTCAACGTTCCTACCCTGCACAACGAGGTTATAGTTTTTTTCTTTTTTTCTTTACTGAGGATTGATATTTGCATGAGGTTGTTCAGTTTTGATTTTCAAAAGGTCAAGAAACATTGAAATATCCTTGTAGAGAGCCGTCTCTCATATCATTTACAAATTTCCAGTAGTTTCATTTATATACCTGAAAATTCAGAACTAGGATAATTATATTTCAAAAGCAGAATTATTGTGTGAGCCATACTACTACTTCTACTACTACGACTACTACTACTACTACTACTACTACTACTACTACTACTACTACTACTACTACTACTAATAATAATAATAATAATAATAATAATAATAATAATAATATATGAAGGTAGGAGACCCTCTCTCAAACATGTTTTGTTAAAGATGATGGCAGCATCAGTGGAATTGATTTTATATATCTATAGAGCGGCAGCCCGGACCGTTGAGATACAACGAACGAGATACCGACTGTAACCCCTATTGGTATTTAGGAGTAGACTTGTAAACTGTGAAACTGACCGTCTGCCGAAAATATATGGGTGGCTTACTTAACAAGCACCACTAATTGCCCGTTAGATATTGGGTCTAGATCCAATATATGAGATACCAGATGAAACTAATATATAATATATCTGCAGACTCTACTGATTATAGAATGACCAGTGACAGACATTTTGAAGGGTGGGTTCCCCCTGACAGACGCACTGAAAAGGGGGGGTTAATTGGATCTAGATCCAACTTAGGAGATACCGAGTAAAATTTACACTACAATAGCACTGTACATCCTAGAATACTGTGGTGGTAATGACAGACGTTTTAGTGGGTGGTTACCCCCTGACAGACGCCCCACAACGAGTGGGGAGGGGGAGGCAGGATCTGCATCCAACATCGGAGACACCAAGTAAAATTTGTACTACAATAGCACTTGCACATCCTAGAATGCTGTGATGGTAATGCCAGACATATTAGTGGGTGGTTACCCCCTGACAGACACCCCACAACGAGTGGGGTTAGGAAGGGGGAAGGGGAGGGGGAGACAGGATCTCCATCCAACATCATAGTGCCAAGTAAAATTTGTACTACAATAGCACTGCACTTCCTAGAGTACTGCAGTGGCAATGACAGATATTTTAGTGGGTAGTTACCCCCTGACAGGCACCCCACAACAAGGGGGGGGGGAGGGGGAGGGGGAGCCAGGAACTGCATCCAACATTGGAGATGCCAAGTAAACTTTGTACTACAATGCACTGCACACTCAGAGTACTGCGGTGGAATGACATATTTTAGTGGGTGGTTTCCCCCTGACAGACACCCCACAACGACTTGGGAGGGGGGGGGGAGCCAGGATCTGCATCCAACATTGGAGATACCAAGTATAATTTGTACTACAATAGCACTGCACATCCTAGAGTACTGTGGTGGTAATGACACATATTTTAAGGGTGGTTACCCTCTGGCAGACACCCCACAAACAGAGTGGAGGGAGGGGGAGAGGGAGAGGGAGAGAGGATCTACATCCAACATTGGAGATATAAAGTAAAATTTGTACCACAATAACACTTCATATCCTAGAATGCTGTGATGGTAATGCCAGACATTTTAGTGGGTGGTTACCCTTTCACAGACATAACCTACGATTGGAAGGGAGAGGTGGGACACCTTGAAATATTTCAAAATCTATCATAGGCAATATTAATATTAGAAATATGGTAAGTATCTGAAAATCCTGAGCCTAGATAAAATGTAAAAGGCAAAAAATTCAAGAAATATTGTGATGTTTCAGGATAAGAATTACTGCCGGAGTTATTTTTTAAAATTCCTATTAAAGTATGGAATATTTCACTTCATTAATTCCATCGAACAATCTATTATAAATACTATGTGTGACACTTACTAGACTTGTCTACTTTCTATAGTTTCACACCACACACACACACACACACACACACACACGCACACACACGCGCGCGCGCGCGCGCGCATATATATATATATATATATATATATATATATATATATATAATATATATATATATATATATATATATATATATATACTATATACTATATATAATATTAGCACTATCCTTTGGTTTGGAGTTATTACTTCACACAAAGTATTTTATCTGAATGGGAGGGTGTCACAATTGGCAACAGCTGCAAGTATGTGTGCTGACCCATTTTTGAATAATTAAACCAGTCATATGGTGCCACTCTCAGTTCCTCTAAAAAAAGAAATGTAAGATAAGTATTCTCGCTTTAATAGCGTCTTTGGTCATTTTCTTTTCTTGCCTATAGTTAGGACACTGCAGCCATGTCGAGGTTCGTAGCCCAACGTGTCTTACCATAAATGAATTGTTCTTTAGTTGCTGTTGGTTCGTGTGGATAAAATGAAATTTTTATCGGATATGGGAATTCGATTGATATTAAGACCAAAGTCCCATCATAAAGAGCCGTTTTAACACCCGCACATTCACAAAGAGATGATGTATCACAACACAAATAATTACTGGAAACAGAAATGTGAATGAATTGTTCAGGATAAGCTAACTATAAAGATTAAAACATTTTCCCCCATTTTATTCCCCCTCCCGAAGTTGACGATCATACAAATTGGAGCTCCTGACTCCCAAATTAAGTTGGCCTATAATATCATGTCAGTTATCTAATAGTCCACTTATTTTCGGCGGCCTCACTCAAATTTATCTGTACACTATCACCAAGTATCAGGTACCATATATATTCAGGGAAGAAAATCTAAACTTAGATAAAAATGATACACAATTTGATGTTTAAAGCCAGCCGAGTGCGTTTGTCTCTTAACTTCCCGCCGGCACGCACCACAGGCAGCCTATGTAATGTGTTTCAATGCATTCTATCGATGCTGGCTTTGACGACCATTATTCGGCTAATTTTCTCCCTGGAAATATTTTTTTCTTTATTTGTTCATTATATCCAGTAGACGGGCACTAACATCATATTATATCCTCACGTTTGTTCAATGCATTTACCATTGTTAATATGATTTATAATGCGTCTCCAACAGTCCTAAAAATTTGACAACCGAATGTGCAAATATGTCAGCTGTGTGCAAGGCATAGGGCGTCAATCACTGGAATAGCGATCTCCCTGCCGAGAGTGACTTCTTTATTTTATTATTATTATTATTATTATTATTATTATTATTATTATTATTATTATTCGACCCAATTTCACAGAGAAAAATTACCTTACGAAAACACACCTAAGCACTCCAACCATTGTGGTCAGGCCTAAGCATCTGCTCTTGGATCTAAGCAGTGTCAATCATAAATGGTTCCTGTGTAAATACAGGACTTTCTTTGCATATGGTAGCGAAGCACTAACTAAACAGTAATGTACAATCACTAACCACCAACACTCACAATGCACTTACTCAGTAAGCACTCACACTTGCATACATTCACTATACACACACACACACACTTAACATACACTCACACACACTCTCAATAACACTCTGAATACCCAACACTCACTAGGCACTCACTATACACTAAATGCTCACTAAACACTTGAAATACTAAATTTACTAAATATTCATTATACCCCAAACACTCAGTAAACATTCACTAAACACTCACTTAATCCTAAACATTAATTAAACACTAAACATTCACTAAACCCCAAACACTCATTAAATACTAAATGCTTACCAAACCCTAAATACTTATTAAATACTAAACAGTGAATGAACATCCACTCATTAAAAACTTAATAACACTTACATACTAAAAATTTGCTAAACACTAACATTCACAAGACATTCACTAAACGCTCACTTAAAATTCGCAAAACTTTCACTAAAACCCTAAACACTCACTGAATACTTACACACTAAATATTCATTAAACACTACCATTCACAAGACGTTCACTAAACGTTCACTTAACATTCACAAAACATTTACTAAAACCCTTAAGACAAAACATTCATTGAATACTTACACAATAAACATTCAATAACATTCACAAAACATTCACTAAACCCTAAAGACTCAGTAAACATTCACTGAATACCGACACATTAAACAGTCACTAAACCCTAAACATTCATCAAACACTTACTCATAAACATTCACGAAACGCATACTCACTAAACCCTAACAATTCGCTAAACACTGACTCATTAAACATTAACGATAGAAAAAATTGACAATCGGACTAATTTTTCATTTCTCTGGTTTTCTTTACATTAATGCAAGGTGATTATTTTTTTTTGTCTAGTTTGCTCCTGTATTTATTCATAATCTTCTTGAGAGAATGGAAATGTTCGAAATAACTTGTTGTGTAGAGATATTGTTTAAAAAACAGAGATCCTCTGTGTCCTTCCTCAGCCAGGTGTATTATGTCTGACGAATTTTACGCCAGCCGAAAAAAATCGACTATAGTAACAACAATATTCATTCATAAAACTGATAATACAAAAATGTATCCATGATTTCATTAGCATGAAAGTCAGTTGAAACCAAAAGAAGATAGTCCTGCTTCGATAAAACAAACCGAGTAGGCTGTAGCACAATTATTATGATCTGTACCCTGACTACAGCGTATTATATTACATATTGATACTATCTATTTAATGGGAGCGTAACTATTTAACAAATGTTATGTACATAGACATTTTACAGCAATAACTCTAATAATGATAAGAACTTATATGCTACTTTATAGTGTCAGTCTTCCAACCACCGCTACATTAATTTTTATATCGTAAACAAAGCTAATGCGAGTAGGGGAGACCGGGGCTAGTTGGCACACTTTTTACAATTTTGGTCTTTGCGAATATAAAACAAACTTGTTGCAAAATTCTTACCGCCATTGAAAAATATTAACATTCGTCTTTATCATAGAGCAAAATAATTGTTGTTTGCTTTCAACATAAGATAACAATAAGCTTTAGAAAAAAATAACTTTTCGTGCCACTTGCCCCACGGGTAAGTTGGCACACATTATGGGGTAAGTTGGCACATTGATAATTAAAAGAAAATTACTACATTGCATTTAAATCAAATAGCAAAAATACCCTCTGAATTTCCAAAATACAAAATATAAGGCATTAGTATTACTTCTGATCATCATCTAGTTGTAATTGTGGCAGGTGTGAAATAAATCCTCGTCATAGTCTTCATGCTCCCACATGTTACATGCCCTGCACTGGACCCACACTTCTCCTGGCTTACCAAACACAGGCTCTCTTCAGCTGAGCTTTCTTCTGGATCAACAAGAGCAGTTCTTAAACTCTGTATCACGCTGATGACTGATCTGAAGCCCATGTGTCTTTTCGGACATCTCTCAATCTGTTACATAACCACCCGTAAAATCAAAATCTTGAAATAGTCTTTATTCAGAGTTGAAATTCCATCAATCCTAAACCAATTGAAAACATCAGAATAAGTGACAGCTAGAGGTAAAGCCGAGGAAACTTTACCAGGAATGTCACAGATGGGCATACTTGATCCCGGATTACCAGTCATCCACGAATCACATGTCCTGTTAACACATTTCTTCAGATGTCTATAAACACTAAAATCCAGGGGCTGCAACTTGTGAGAACAATGTGGAGGAAAGAGATAGGACACTAATCTCATTATCCTTCCAAAAATCCAGAAACAAAACGTCAATTATATAAATAAATAGGCTTACTATTGCTATCAAATAACGTGTGCCAACTTGCCCCATTTATTTTGAGCCAACTTGCCCATCCCTACCATTTGGTGCAAAAACGATTACCAGTCCACACCAAGAAACCTTGAATTAATCATTTTAATGCTATATAATCTTTAAACCATAAAGAAAACTATGCTATCATTGAAAACTAATCTTTATGAATGTATAGATGTTATAGCAAATAACAGAAAGATTAAAATATTTACTTACTACCATCAAAATAAAGAATTGTCTCATAAATTCGAGCTCCTACGTTCTATCTCTATAGAATTTTGCTGGTAATTGAGGAACCACGTGGCAATTACACAGTATATGTATTGCAGTCATCCTATTGGTAAACTTTAAAGTCATGTTGAGTATGCCAACTTACCCCTGTAGCCAACTAGCCCCGGGCTCCCCTACTATATATAATTGAAGTTAGTTGCTTGCTTGACAAAATAATAATATGACTGAATTATTATATGAAACAAATAAATTATTTTTGTGTTAGATCAGCCATCGTCAACCGGGGTTCCGTGGAACCTTAGGGTTCCGTGAACGATCGCCAGGTGTTCCGTACGAATTCATGTTTTATTTAATTATTTGTTATTTATAAGTATATATTTTCGTTAAACATGGCGTGAGAAATCGTAGTCCTATAATTTATTTTATCGTAACATATCGCGCGAGATTTTTTCCCTCTGTTTTACTAAAGGTAATTAATGCAAATGCTTATACATATATATATATATATATATATATATATATAGATATATATATATATATATATATATATATATATATATATATATATATATATATATATATATATATATAGGTGTGTGTGTGTGTGTGTATTGGGGTTCCTTGGGATGAGGAAAATTGTCTCAGGGGTTCCTCAAAGTGTCAAAGGTTGGGAAACACTGTGTTAGATAAATACAAAGGATATAGAAAGGATAAAAATATTTATTAAATATATCACGATAATGTATAATACGGGTCAATAGTAGCCCACTATACTAATCTAGACATTCATTATCAGGGCTTGCCCTTCCCCCTGCCCACCTGTTAGGGTGTGTCTGTCAGGGGGAAACCACCCACTAAAATGTCTGTCATTACCATCACAGCATTCTAAAATATGAAGTGCTATTGTAGTACAAATTTTACTTGGTACCTCCAATGTTGGATGCAGTCCCTGTCTCCCCCTCCCCCTCCCCACTCATTGTGGGGCGTCTGTCAGGGGGTAACCACCCACTAATATGTCTGGTATTACCATCACAGCATTCTAGGATGTGCAAGTGCTATTGTAGTACAGATTTTACTTGGTGTCTCCGATGTTGGATGGAGATCCTGTCTCCCCCTCCCCTTCCCCCTTCCTAACCCCACTCGTTGTGGGGTGTCTGTCAGGGGGTAACCACCCACTAAAATGTCTGGCATTACCATCACAGCATTCTAGGATGTGCAGTGCAATTGTAGTACAAATTTTACTTGGTATCTCCAATGTTGGATGCAGATCCTGCCTCCCCCTCCCCACTCGTTGTGGGGCGTCTGTCAGGGGGTAACCACCCACTAAAACGTCTGTCATTACCACCACAATATTCTAGGATGTGCAGTGCTATTGTAGTGTAATTTTTACTCGGTATCTCCTAAGTTGGATCTAGATCCAATTAACCCCCCCTTTTCAGTGCGTCTGTCAGGGGGAACCCACCCTTCAAAATGTCTGTCACTGGTCATTCTATAATCAGTAGAGTCTGCAGATATATTATATATTAGTTTCATCTGGTATCTCATATATTGGATCTAGACCCAAAATCTAACGAGCAATTAGTGGTGCTTGTTAAGTAACCCACCCATATATTTTCGGCAGACGGTCAGTTTCACAGTTTACAAGTCTACTCCTAACTACCGGTAGGGGTTACATTCGGTATCTCGTTCGTTGTATCTCAATGGTCCGGGCTGCCGGTCTACTACTTTTCAATTCTTCTTATTATTCTCTTCTCATCAGGGCTGATATTTGCCAATAGCTGGCCGATGTCCGGGAAGGCGATGCTAATTATGGAACGGCCAACAGAGACGACGATTCCACCCAGGAACGGGCTCACCCCACCGCCATCATGGAATGCCTGTACCGCCTGGATGAGAAGGATGCCGAAAAGAGAATGAGGACGATAACCAAGAAGCTGGTCGATGGTATGAAACGAAATGAAACTAAGAAAAATTTTGGGTATAATACATATACGCAAAACTTTGTAAATGAACCCTTTGCAAGAATAGCAATAGCAATCAAGAATAATATTAGACATAAAATAATAGATCTAAGACGACTTTTCAGCAGTCCAAATTCAAACTAACAAAGGCCCAATAGTGATCGCTACTGCATACAAGCCGCCAAAAAGCATTATTTCCCACTTCCGGATGTAATGAAGTTAATTAACAGGAGGGACCCAGCCTACCTCATTGCGGATCTAAATGCCAGACACCAACTATTTGGATATAGGCAATCTTATTACACTGGTAAAGAAATAGTCAGACTAATAAATAAAAAGCACATCATACACCTAGGGCCTGATTTTAATATTTTTGTAACAAATAACAGAAAAGGAAAGCCAATATTAGGAAATAACAAAATTCACGTCTACATTGCCATTACAAAAGGACCAGCAACCTCTTCTGGTCATATACCAATGGTAATTACTTTGTAAGCAAATCCGATAATGATTCCATCCTTAGAAAAACCATATATAAAAATGTTAAGCAGAAGTCAGAAGTCTGGTAGGAATAGTTATGTAGGAAATATATTAGCTAGGAAACTCTACTAGTAGAGTTTTTGGGAGATGAAGGCGAAAGAGAAATAGAAGAGAAACGCAAACCAGGATGTTTGCATTACGACACTCGTAAAACACAGAAAGGGACGTAACAAAAATCGATTATGCAAGCTGTTAGACATAAACTTTGACCGAGAGCAATGAATGACAAGTGGATGTAACGGACTGCCCACAGTACGCCTTGATTTGTTAGATGTCGTTGCCAGAAGTAGTAGGCGTGAAAGATTACCCAATTATGAAGAATTAGGGTAGTCTCCAGTAGAAGAAGAGCTGGAGCCAGAAATCAGAAATGGGTCCAGAGTTCAGTTGGAACGAAAGAAAAGTTCAGTTAACTACTCACTTCTGGACGCATAACTTGTGTCGGTTTATACTCCGTTTACCCTGTGTCATTTGTGTGTGATAGGAAAGTGAAATTGCGTGTTACAATAATAATTAAGAACTAAAACGTGGTGTTTAACTTGCCCAGAATTCTAAATGAAACCGAACTCACATATTTTGTCTATATAACTAGCCTCCTGAGATCAAATAAGAAGTCCAGAAGAACAGAGAAGTATTCAAAATATATAACCATAAGTTCCTAAGAGAAAAACTCAACGCAGTATATATAAAGGGTACCCCCATATAACACATATAACAAATACAAAACAAAACTAAAGAAAGAAGAAAACTTCATAACAAAAGGAACAAGTTGGGAAAGCTTCAAAGATGAAATAGACAGGAAAAGGAGAGGATAACCAACAATAAATTCAAATGAAACAGAATTAGCAAAAGAAATAGTAGACAAAGAAATGGAAGAAGATAAAAAAATATAGAGGGAGCTATAAAAAATCATATGCCCATAACTAAATACACTACACTTCCACATCCTATTAGTGGTGATAAGTTAAAATTAATACAATGTCACTACAACAACATCCAAAATACAGAACTTATAAGAGGTTGGAAGAACACATGAATGAGAAGATATGTATCACTACAAGAACAGTTAGTACAAGAAAACTCAAGATTATATCATCAAAATTAGGAAGACCTAATGAAAAATACACAAATAAAGCACAATAATCCCAAACAATTTTGGAGCTCCGTTTCGAGACTGATGAGAAGCAAAATTAATTCATTGCCATACATAAAGCACAGGAATGAGATAATATATGATGACCGAGAGAAAGAAGTATTGCACAAGGCTTACTGGCAGGAAATATTCCAAATAACGCAGAAGGATAACCATCATATCGACACCCACCATGAGACAATATTCAATGAGTTCACTGAATAACATAGACAAAGAACAAATCCGCATCATGCAGAGATATACAATTGGGCTCTCTCAGTGGGATACTTTCCAGTTATATTAAAGAATGCAATGATGATTTTCATACCCAACCAGGAAAAGATATGTCCAGGTAGAGATTTATAGGTCAATATCATTACTAGAAATACCTATAGAATATTGGAAAAAATAATTAACAACAGATTAGTGTTTTTCCTAGAAGGTAAGCAACCACACAATAAAAATTAATGTGGATTTGGAAAAAGAAGAGGAACTCAGATTGCAATAGCAAGAATATATGATAGAATTGTACTATTACAAAGAAGGTACTACCTATGCAACCTAGTATGTAGAGATATAACCAAGGCATTTGACAAAGTATGTATAACCCACTAATCAAAACTAAACAAGTGGCAACTCTTACCTTTCAGTCACTAGCCACCTCTCTCTGTAAACATTAGCAAACTAGGCTGATGAATTCACGTAAATACAAAAATATGCTATTTATTTCCCAAACTAGATGAACGTAAAATGGAACAAAGTGACTAAAAAATGTCATTTTGAGAACTAAGTCTGACCCACAAAAAGAACTGTAAATTATCATTCTATTCTCCTGAATTAGACTAAACAATCATCCCCAAACTCCCAAATTGTCAACCACTACATTTCAATAGTCAAGTCTTTAGAGAATCCCGTCTCTATAATAATGACATGGGACCCATCTGAGACAAAGAGACATATCCATTATATTTCCCATCACACAATTAATTAATTAATGTTAAATAAATGTATACACATCACACTTTTCTCTTTTCAAAGGCAACTGTTCTTAAGTCTTTTAAATGTGCTATACCTCTTCCATGGGTTTCTTCCAACACTTCGTGTCCTCCGAACCGTCTTTTACCTTGCCTCCGGAGCGTGTGGCTTTTCTCACTAAGTATCGGGCAATTGGACCCATCATTACACGCACAAATGCACTTAGTTATCAGCCACACCTTAAAGTCCCATAGCAACTGGTTGTACAGGCCTCGGCCTAACAAATGCACACTCAACAATTCCTTCTTCGATGAAGGCTGTCGCTAGGTTCTTTCTGTCTCCAAGCCAAGAAAGCTGATGCATCCCAATTCACCAACACATTTACTTTTTTCTTTAATATATGGATACATGGACTTCAATACAAAATATTGCATGTCAACATTCCCGGCATTTTTGAGAAAACATTATCCAACTTCATCAAAAATCGAAGAGCAGGAATCAAGTCACAAAATTACATAGGGAATCCATTCCCGTTATTAAGTGGAGTCCCACAAGGATCTGTATTAAGTCCAACATTATTCATATTATATACATTAGATGTGACTCCATCACCAGAGTACTGTACTGATATCTGCTTTGCAAATGATATAAATCAAATAGTTATACTCCCAGAAAGACGTACATGAATAAGGGACCCAACTTTGAAAAAGCAAGTATCACAAAAAACAATGAACCAAATGGAGGGAATAAATCAATTTGAAAAGAAGTGGAAGATAAAGACAAGTAAATCAAATTTCCAACTAGTATCAGTATCTGTATACAAACCTGCACAAATAATGTTAGGCCAACAACCAATGAATTTTACTAAAAGCACATGAATACTAGGTATGCAATTCGGACAAAGAGGAATATCAAGACATGTCAGAGAAAGGCTGAGAATAGTAAGAACACAAAATAGAAAGCTAAAATGTTTTAGGAATTTGAACACTAATATCAGTACAAAAATTTAATCAGACTAGTAATGAAATATCCACCAATACTCACATGTTTAGCATCGACTTCCAACATAAGTGCATTACAAAAATTACAAATGAAAAACAATCAAGAAGACGGTGATCTGAATATAAAACACAAAAATACATTGTAGACCCAATCAATCAGAAATTACACAGACTGGCAATCAATATATGGAGTAAATGACTTCAGTACAATAGTGAATTAATAAAAGAATTGGAAGCAGAAGAGAGAAACTACCCAAACAACAGAGACCAGTGATGGTGAAGAAGAGTATATCCATATATTCACCGTAATGAACCTCAACCATTATACTATTAAGAAAAATCTCGTGAAAAATAAAATTTAAAATCTGTAATCTGTACAATTCACCATAGTAATATAATGTAAAATCATATTTAGGGAGAAGACCCTCTTTCAAGCATGTTCTATTGAAGGAGATTGCTGCTTCAGCTGCATTTATTTTATAGAAGTTCTTTTCTGTTCTTCTTATTACGGCTTTTTCAGTACTATTTAGGTTAGCGAGTAACTCGCCTATTAGATACATATGAAAAGTCAAGATAAACGAAATTTACATTCATATATATATATATATATATATATATATATATATATATATATATATATATATATATATATATATATATATATATATATATATATCCCCTGAACAAACACAATAAATATTTTTTTTAGCTGATAGGTAAGATGGGTGAAAGAAGAGTGAGGGTAGTTAGCTTGCTAATGATGGTAGGGAATAGTTTAGAAAGTTAGGTATTACTGTAAAGGGTGGTTTATACACAATTTTACTTGGGTAAGGGTACAATTTTCTTACTATGTTCTTAATATTAACATATCACAAAATATGAGCCCTGGACCAGAGACGTCTCCGCCTGTTGGAGGCCCTTCTCATTCAACAGGATAAACCCTCTCTGAATACCACCCAAGAAGTGTTTTTCCTTCCCACAAACGTACGAAGAAATATACCAAACTATGGCAATACCAGAACGAGAGAAGACACCAACCAAGTCATACCTGATATCATACCAGTCGCCCGGCAGCAGATGAAATTTCGGCCCGTCGTGACGTCACACAGCATCCAACAGCCAATGAAAACTCTGCTTCGGTTCACAGTGACGACACGCCCGGCGACGTCACAGTCCGCCTCCGACGGTCTGCTAGGTTACGACAGCGAGAGCTTCAATTCTGAAAGTAGTTCACAGATATATATATATATATATATATATATATATATATATATATATATATATATATATATATATATATATATATATATATATATGTATATTCTGATTCAGAACGTAATTTCGCCTCCCCATTCCCTCTCCCTCTATCGTCCCTCACACTCTCTTCCTCTTTCCCCTCCCGATTCCCTCCCCCCCTTCCCTTCTTTCCCCTCCCCACACCTCCCCTCCTAGAGTCCCTTCCTCCTCCCCTTCCATTTACCCTCACTCTTCCCCTCCCCTTCCATCACACTTCCCTTTCTCCTTCTCTTTCCCCTTTCCTCTCACCCTTCCCATCTCCCTCCCTTCCCTCTCCTCATTAAACCAGACAAAAAAGGTCGCGGCTGGAGAACGGCCAGTAGTTGGGGGGTTGCTGGCTACTTCCGTGGGCTGGACCTAGATAGATACCACCACATGACCTGACACCAAACCAGACGAAAAGGGCAGCTGTGGGTTGGTCAGCTATTACTTGTTACAACACACACACACACACACACACACACACACACACACACACACACACATATATATATATATATATATATATATATATATATATATATATATATATATACATACTACATATAGTTTATGTAAGTCTGACTGATTAGGGTTTACTGGCCACTCCAGTAAGTAAAGTATGTATAAAATTAAAGAAAATTATATACAAGATCGTGATGGTTATACGAACAAAGGTACACCCACTAAGGAAAATTGAAACACTGGAGATGCTAAGTACTTTCCTCTTATTATCAAGACATTTTCACAGCAACTAATGGTACACAGAAGCAAGGGCCTCTGTAAATGGTGGGAACAAGTCATAAGGGAATACAAAAAGGTCGGGAGGTCACAGAACGGCCAACAGATTAAAATCTAAATCTACTTATTGGTAATCCTCATTATTCTACCTTTCAACTTCTTCTGGAATATGATTTTGGCTGGGTCAAAAGAACATAATTTTTTACTTACATTGAAATTATTCACCCAGGTTAGCTGGATCAAAACTGTTTCTAACAAGTTCCTTGAAATAGTTTCGTTACAACGTGACAATATTTGGTTCTAACCTGTTCTTACTGAGTATTTTGCTGTTTTAATCTAGAATTCAATTCTTTGCTGCTCTAATCTAAGAAAAATAAATCACTATCCATACATGCAATTTCATATACAATATTGCTGTCTTTTAGGAGGTTATATTTTATAAGCATGGTTTTGACATTATCATAGGTGAAAGATACATTTGTATCAAACAATTTAAAAAAAGGTTTTACAACCTAAAATCCAATAAAATGTGGCAAACAAAGGGTATTTCAGGGCACTTCTTTTTTTCTTTCCCATTTTTCATAGATGGTCTTAATAGCTTTATTATAACAAATATCCATGATATGGGATGGATGGCACGAATCTGTTATTATTTTTCTGACGTTTTTCAATTCTTAATCTAAAATTTCTGGACTGAATATTCGCAAGGCTCTAAGAAACATTGATGAAAATACTGACATTTTTATATTTATATGATGTCCTGAATAATAGTGCACATATGTTAAATTATTTTTTTCATAAAAATACTAAGTTTACAACTAAAAGGTTCCCTTTTAATATAAATGTCCAAAAAAGGTATATAGTCATCTTTCTCTGACTCAAGTGTAAATTTATTAGAAGGGACGGACTTGATCATTTAGCTGAGCCAGTATATTATTTACATACAAATCATTGGGTATGATGGCTAAAATATCATCAACATAACTATACCATGTCTCAGAAAAATGGAAAATCTTGGGGATGTACAGGTGTTCAAAAAATTCCTGATATTAATTTGAAATAACAGGCGAAAGTGGGTTTCCAATTGCCATACCAAAAGTGTGCGGAAGTCTTTATGTTCCTATAATATTTTCGTCTCCCATGGTTCGTGTGCAAACATTTAGGGAAGTGTAGCAGGGAAGTCATTTGACGTTCACCTTTATAGAATATTAAAAAAAATCTTTTTCCTAATGATATTTTCTGTATGTCAAACTCTTTGAATTCAGTTTTGTTATGTAAGATCACTTAGGGGGGTGGATGCTACATAGAGCAGGTATTTAGTTCCCTTCTAACTTAATATTTTATATTTTATTTTCATTTTTAGCTACACATGCTATTTAAAAAAAAAATATAAATTCTTATTTCTATTTTTTATGAATCATTTTCTATTGATTGTGTTTACTCTTTATTTTTAAGGTTCTCTTTAGTTTAAATATTCTTCCTTTTCGTACAACAATTCTTTTACACATATATTTTACGAGTTATGGCTCGGCGTTGCCTAGGGTACAAGGTTGTTTCAGCTAATGGGTGCGGGATATGATGATTAGGAGTGTTCATACAAAAAGAAGGTGTACTCTAATAACCATTTCTTTTATGGAAATTCATTTTGTTCATTTACTTTCCCGTCTTCGACCCATGAGGCTTAAAGGGGGTTTGTTCCTATCCCATGGCGTTTCAGCATATTGACTTCTCTTCTCTTTTGCCTGATAAATAATTAAGGTAATTTATGAATAAAAATATTTTTCTTATCCATCATACTTTTTGTAGTTAACCAAGCGTAACCGTATTTCATCTAATAGATGTATCTAAATATAGTTTTATTACTATAATGTTGGTCGACAAGTTGGATCCTAACCTTACACCTTAAACTGTTTTCTTGAACTTCTTTCTCGCCTATATTCCAAATGTATTACTTTTCCAACAGCGAAACAATGTTGATTGATTTTAATGTTATAATAGACCGCTAAATTAAAATGCGACCTTTTAGACTAATTTCAAACAGAAAATTCATAACAATATCTTTTTATATTTAAAAAAGATAGTAAAGCATAACTGAACGGTATTAGACTTTCATCAATGATGAAGAAAGTCTTCATGAAATTAAAACCTTCTGTTGAAGAGAGATGTAGAGAATGTTAAAACATATTTGTATTTTATTTGTTCGAATGAGAAACAATTCTCCCCACTGAAAAACAAATCAGTTAATTATAAACAAACACTTCTCATCAGATGAAACGTTTTTGACAACAAATTTTTCTAAAGTTTTCATATAACTGATATTGATTGCAGATTCCACCATAACGAAAACAAAAGAAGATGCTGATATATGATAAGGGATGGTGGCCACATAAATTTCCAACTTAATTAATAGCGCCAAGAGTGACAGGACTATTGTCATGTAGGTTATGGATGAGAGATGATAAATTAAAGTATCAATTACTAGAGAATAGTAATAGGCCTCGGTTTATTGTACTTGTGTGAGAAGAGGTTTCTTGATTTCTTGATGGCAAAGGGGAGAAAAGAAAGAGATTAGACAGTCTATGGTAAATCTTTGTTCTCGATTAATTACATCCTTCATAATATTATTGTCTACTTTACTTCATACAAAAAATTCACACTTTGACTGAAAATATCTAAAGCGTAAAAGGTAAAAGTGAAATAAAAAAGCCTTGGACATTTGTGAATTTACTCTCAAAGTTTGCAGAACAATTGTTTCTTGATATATATGCGTGAGTCACGTCTGTTATTTCTCACTGAAAACTTTCAATTAAGCCCTTAATTTTAAGGCATTTCATCCTTCAACTATTACATCAATGTCTCTTGTCACATTTCAGCTGGATATATACCCTAGCCCCAAGAAACTGAATATTGTGTGTATTTCTCGTTATTGCTCTCAGGGAAGTGCATTAGTATGGTTTACCTTGTAATCGTTCAATTACTCCAGCAAGGCAGACGAATCCTTTGGAAACTACTCGCAGATTTAATTTCCACTTTGCTAACATGTCAGATTAAAGATATAAGACTTTCAGAATTCAGAATAGGGCGTATTCAAATAACAATTATATAAACTAGATGGCCTCCACATTTCCAACATAATTGGTTAATTTTATAAATACTTTTCGACATTCCAATGGCTAGTCTTACTGAACATTAAAACTGCAGGAAAAACATTTGGTGATACAGAAATTTTGTGTCAAGTCCTATTATCTAATTATAATTCCTTGGCAATTTTTAACATGGTTTACTCTGATTTTGCGCTCCGAGTTATTTTATAAAATATACTTATAGATTAACTTTGTATATTCGTGCATCGACGAATGAATATGAAGAGCAGTATTATAGTTCCAACTAATTTTTTTTTCATGATCTGTTGAAATGCACATTATTTGGGTCTACTTATGTAGACTGTAGAAACTAAGAAAACCAGAGCGTTGAACATATTCTAGAAATGTTCGGTAATCTTAAATGTCTTCGTAGAAGTAGCATATTTTGGCTTTAGTGAACTAATCTGTATTCATAAAACGAAACAGACTTGGAAGGTAAAGGGACGTACGTATCTTGGAGTTAACTGACTCACTCTCGAGATCAAGCATTTTTTTTTTTTTTTTTTTTGAGCAATGGCATTGTAAAGATTAACAAGTATAACCTGTTAACATTTGGAATTTTCACTGTAATGGTAATATGATTTGAACATCAGTAAATAAGATTAGAAGTTATACACATTATTTCTGAGCGCTGGCAAAACCATTCAAACCACTACCACACGGAAATTTAAGGTAATGGTAAATTAAACAGCACAGATGTACATATAGTGAACATGATTCTGTATCTTCTTTCTCTGCTTCTTCTCCCACTTCTTCTATGTAGGGTCTATGTTTCTGACATATTTCTTCCACTTGGCGCTATCATACATATCATTCCGACAGTTGCTTGCCTCCAACAACATCCAATCACTTTCACTTCGGTCTCGGCACTTCCATCTGCATCACTCTCACCCCACCATATGCATCCAACCCTCTAATCACATCGCTATACCACTGCAGTCTTCTTTCTTGGACTTTCTTTGATAGGTCTACCACTTTTGTAGTTCCTCCTATTCTTCCGTGCTTTATCCCCTCCATTTTTGTTACCTCACAAACATCTAAGAATTTATTCTATGTTATATCTAATTTCTTCTCCTGTACTCTCTTTAACGGCCGTGTGTCAGCCTTATATATCGATGCTGGTTTCACTACAGTCTTATATATTGTTCCTTTCACCTTTATGTCTATTCTGTTATCATACTATGGGGATGGAGGTTCAAGGAAGAAGAAGAAGAGGCAGACCACCAGAGAGATGGAAAGACTGTGTGAGAGGAGACTTACATTAAAAGGGAACTGATAAGGCAGAAGCACAGGATAGAAATAGATGGAAATGGCTCATCCGAAACGGCGACCCCATATAAAAATGGAAACAGCTGTACTTCCTTATTTCTAGGTTCCTAGGTTCGCGCCTGGGAGCCAACAAAATTATTATCAACTAAAAATTCCCCTTCAGTTAACTTACATAAAAATATATTAATTCTGGGGTAGAGCGAATTAGATATAAAAGGTCATTTGTAGCTTAATGCTTATATATGAATCACAGTGATGTGATCAGACTCATAAATTGGCTACGCTCGACAAAGTCGAGGAGGGTTGATGCCGACTCCAAAACTGCAATTCCTTGAGCGCGACAGGGATTTGTAGGTGAGAGGCAGAGTTAACTTATATCCTCTCATGGTATCTGTGCTATTGAAGGCGCTTCACTGTAATGTCCTGATTTCTGGGCTCCTAGGTTCGTGCCCGGAAAGACAACAAAATTATTATCAATTAAAAATTAAATTCCCCTTCAGTTAACATATATGAAAACATACTACTTCAGAGGTAAAGCTAATTAGATATTAAAGGACATTTGTAGCTTAATGCGTATATATGAATCACGGTGATGTGATCACAGTCATAAATTGTTACGTTCGACAAAAGCACTACACAGTTGTCAAGGCTGAGGAGTGTTGATGCCGCCTCCATCATTCACAGAAATGACATTAATGAGAGAACAAGATACTGCATCAAAGATGCACACTACTGGAAGAAAAAGAAAATTATGCCGAAAACAAACTAGATCCAAGCGGAAAAGACATCACAGACTTCTCGAGAAAGCATCAGCGACGGTATTATCCTTCCCTTCCCATACTTCATAATCAAATTGTATTCCTGAAGAATAAGACTCCAATTAGTAAGACTTCAGATTCTGTTTTGAAATTTGTTCACAAATTTTAAGATATTTTGATCTGAATACACAGCAATTGGATCAATGCTAGCAGTTACATAAATTTCAAAATATTGCAACGCTAAAATTAAAGCTAAGTCTTCCTTTTCGATTGTGCTATATTTCTTTCGATGATCATTAATTTTCCTGGAAAAATATGAAACAGGATGTTCAATACCTTCACTATTGTCTTGCAACAGCACTGCCCCTACTCCGATATTGCTGGCATCCACCATTAACTTGAAACCCTTCTGAAAGTCAGTTGATTTCAAAATAAAGTAGGTGCTTAAAATGGCCTTTAATTTATGAAACGCTTGTTGACATGTATCGTCCCACATGAATCTAGATTTCTCTCTTCAAAGATAGGTTAATGGAGTTAGTATTTCAGAAAATCTAGGGATAAATCGATGATAATAACCATAGAGACTAACAAATTGCCATACATTTTCCGAGTTTTTGGAGTGGAAAAAGCTAGTATAGCTTCAATATTCTTTTCCTTGGGTAATACTTTACCCTGCCCCACATGGTGTCCTAGGCAGATAACTTCAGCTTTTCCATATTCGCATTTAGGAAGGTTTACCACTAAACCAGCGTCAGGGATGGCGCGTAATAAGGCCCTGATTCTATCGACATGGTCTTTCCAGCGGTTACTGAAAATAATGATATCATCCAAATCAACTACATAACCCTTCAATTCATTTGTGATCATCCACATCATTCTCTGGAGGGTACTGGCTGTGTTATGCATGCCAAGGGTATGGCTTTACACCTATGTAAGCCTTCAAGTGTTATAAATGCTGATATATCCCGTGCATTTTCAGTCTAATTTTCTAATATATTTAGCATTACCAATCGAGGCATAGGGAAATTGTCAGCAACTTTTAAGTCATTTGCTTTCCTATAGTCAAAACACAACCTGTTTTGTCCATTTTCCTTTTTCACTGATACAACAGGGGAATTCAAAGGATTGCTACTTAGTGTCATCAAGTCATTCTCCAACATATAAATAACTTCCTTTCTCACAGCTTCAGCTTTCTGTGGATATAACCTTTAAAGGGTTAGTCTAATCGGCTGGGGATTTGGCTTTAGTACCACATCATGTTGCAAACATTGCACAAGACTGGGAGTGTCCTTAGATATTGACGGATGTTCTCTGAATAAATCCTCAATATCAGTAGCTTGCTGAGTATTCAGATGCGTTTATGCAAACTATCTGAGATACACAAAATTTTAGAATTTTCGCCATTCCATCCATCTTTGCTTTCCACTTTTGGCCCATTGCCTTCTTTGGGTACAACAGTTGAAACAGTTTTAACAGTATTAGCTCTGGACAAATATTTCTTCATAATGTTAATATGACAAAACTGATACTTTTTCTCCCTCCTGGAATTGCCACCAAATAATCAACATCATTCAATTTCTTCTTAACCACTGCTAGACCTACAAACTTGAGACTTTTATCATAATGGGTTTCCATTTTAGCCTGTGAAATCGAGCGATTATTTTGGACCCACTGCCAAATACTCCTTAACTTCTCTTTGAAAGAAAATATAATCAAAAGAATTTACTTTACCAGTACTCCCTTCCTAATGTTCCTTTAATAAATTAAGAGGCCCTCTCACATTGCGTCAATAGACCATCTGAAAAGGAGAAAAACCCAGAGATTCACTAGGGGCTGATCTCAAAGCAAAAACCAATAATGGCAAGTCTTTATTCCATTCTTGAACATGGTCTAAACAAAACTTAATCAAAGCATTCTTCAGAGTAGAATGAAATATTTTACGTATTTCCTGACTTTTAGGATGATATGAAGGTGCCAAGTTGTTTTAAATACCAAGATCATTCATTTCAGCCTGGAACACTCTACTAGTGAAATTAGAACCTTGATCAGACTGTATCTCTCGAGGTAAACCATAACAAGATAAGAAGTCCATGTGATGCTTAATAATAATACTACTCCTGATGTCTCTAATAGGTATTACCTCAGGAAATCTAGTAGTTCTATCCAATATGGTTAACATGTACTGAAAACCTGTTTTGGTTTTGGGTAAAGGACCCACAGCGTCAATAACAATTTGCGTGAATGATTCTTCAACAGCTTGGATGGGAATTAAAGGTGCTTTAGTAATTTTCTTGTTGGGTTTTCCAACCATTTGGTATGGGTGACATGACTTGCAATATCTGACAACGTCTTTCTTTACAGAAGGCCAAAATAAAATATCTTTTATTTTGAACAGTGTTTTTCGTATTCCTAAATGACCACCCCATTCACTTTCATGGGCTTCCTGCAAAATAAAATGCTCAAACATACTAGGTACTACAATTTGTTTCCTTACCTTCCACTCTTCATCAAGAGATACGGTCATTGGATGAATTAATCTGTATAGCACATCATCCTTTAATACATAACTTGCTTCACTTAAATCCTCCTGTTCCTTTAGTTGCTCTGCTTTTTCATACATACTTCTCAATTCGCTATTTGCCATCCTCCTTTTGAGCACTAATTAGAGTTGGTTTATCTGGGAACATGCAACTAGAATCTGTAGCAAAGTCTTCAGATACATTAACTATAGACTTCAACGAAATCTTTATTTATCTGCTTCGACTTACCTATATTTGTTTTAGGTTGAGTTTTGGTTTGGAAGCAGTTTTCCAATTTTACATCAGCTTCTCCACCTTTGATTTCCTCTCTAGACTGGGCTTGGGTTACAGGAACAACATAATACGTGCATCAACCATACTATCCCCCTTTCGACCTTCTGATGCACAGGTTGTGCCACTACCTTGTATCACATCATTGCCTATCAACAAATCCACACCACTCACAGGCAACACACTAACGTAGTGTGGACCACATATACAGGTATCTGATTTCATTCTGTTCCGACATTGCTGCCTATAATAGCGTGACTCATTCCAACAGACTTTTACGCAAGTTAAATAACCTAATAGACAATAGCACATGGAATAATCTTGAACAACAAGACAAAGTTCTAAACTTATCCAACACCCCCCTTACTGTAAATCAACATTTAGTTTTAAATTTAGGATTATCCTTTGCCCTTATGCCAGACCGCAAAAACAACCTAGACTTCATAGTGGCTTTTGATAAATTCATATCTGACAAAAACTACAGCCGTGAAGAGATATGTTTAAAAGGAGTGTTACTAAATGCTTTAACTGACCTCCATAAGAAATATCCTGTTCCCCGCAGATTCATGATAGCCATCCAATCGCTAAAAAAGTTAGATGTTATAATAAGTAGATCCGACAAAGACGGCAAAATCGTAATAATGGACAAAGACTTCTACCTCGACAAAATCAACCAGCTCCTTAGCGACACTAACACTTACGAAAAACTGAGGAAAAATCCCCTCCAAAACGTTCCCACAGAATTTTTTCGGAAAGTAAGATTAATTGGCCAAGACAAAAAGAGTATTGAACTATTAGAGAAATTTAAAGTAATTAATCCTAAATTACCCTACTTTTATGGCCTTCCCAAAACTCACAAAGACAATCTTCCATTCAGACCCATCGTTTCATGCGCCAGAGCTTTCAATTACAAAATTTCTAAATGGTTAGCTGGCCTCCTTTCTCCTTTTTTAAGCACTTTTTCTCCCAGTCACATTAAACATTCGGGGAGATTTTTGTCACAAATTCAGAGATGCACATATACCTCTTCACAACATAAAACTTTTAAGCCTCGACGTAGACTCCCTATTCACAAAAGTACCAGTGCAGGACGTTCTTCAGTTTTTAAGGGAAAAATTATCCCCCTATTCAGATCATTTCCCATTGGCGCTTGACAAAATAATAAAGTTAGTTGAATTATGTGCATCTAATAACGTATTTTCATTCGGGGAATCATTCTACAAGCAAAAAATTCGGGTGTAGTATGGGTAGTCCTTTAAGTCCCGTTTTAGCCAATCTGTACATGGAATACTTTGAAACTACAGTAATAAATGCAATAAAACCCAAAAACATGCTGTGGCTGAGATACGTGGATGATATTCTAACATTTTGGGATAATAGGTGGGGTAATTTTAATGAATTCCTCTCAAAATTAAACGCATTAGTGCCCAGCATCAAATTTAAAGTTGAATGGGAAACAGACAACAAAATTCCTTTTCTTGATGTTTTAATAATCAGAGATACGACAGAATACAAATTTACCATATACAGAAAACCAACGTTCGCACTTTCATATATTCACTACTTTAGCTATCACGACATTACTATCAAGATAGGCGTAGCTAGCAACCTATTCTTAAGAGCCTTACAAATTTGTTCCCCAGATTTCCTGGAAAAAGAATTTGAACTAATTCGCAAGCAACTTTCATTTTTAAAGTATCCTGACCATTTAATTGAGAAAGCAATTCAAAAAGCAAACGTAATTTTCTACCGACCCCTTAAAGACAAGACCAGAGACACACCCAACAATAAAATAAAAATTCCTCACCTGGAGACGATTAAGAGAGTAACGCACACCCTTGGGAAATCCAACCCTTTTGCATTTACCTACCCAAACACCTTAGCCAAATCCCTGATTAACGTCCAACAAAAGACATCTCCAAAGGACTCTGGGGTCTATGAGATCCCTTGCCAAGACTGTGACCAATCTTACATCGGATTTACAGGTAAATCACTTCCCCAGAGATTTATACAACACAAATGGTCATTTAGGTATGGACAACAGAACTCGGCTATTTTCAACCATATAAATGAACATAACCATAGAATAAACTGGAATTTGTCACGTGTAATTTATAGCAGCAACTGCCGGTACAAGAGTCAAATGATGGAATCGGCCTTAATAAAAGAGAAGCAGGTAATGAACATCTCAAAAGGGGCATGGATTTCGGATGTCGTCGACGAAGTGTTTATTCAACCAACGCTTAAGAAGATTAAAGGAAGATTATCAGCGGGGGTGACCTAAATTGGCTTACTTGTGGACGGATCTCTTGGTATAAATACCACCTTTTCTGTAAACTTTTCTCATTCATATACCTGAAGAGAGAGACACAGCAGTCTCTGAAATATAGTACTTTCCTCTCTATATTTTTGGTGTTTTTATGGGCTCCTTTTATTAGATATTATATATATATATATTATATATATATATATATATATATATATATATATATATATATATATATATATATATATATATATATATATATATATATATATATATATATATATATATATATATATATATATATATATATAATGTGTGTGTACCCCATTTTGCACTTCAGTAAAGTAAATTGCGATAAAGAAACATTATTTTTTTCTCCCTCTTCGAGTCTCCGATCTACAATCTTTTTTTTTCTTTCTTTCTTTCTGTCACCTTGCCCGTTCTTTAACAGAAAAGGGTACGTGGGTCTCCAAAATCCAGAAATTAATCCAAAAGTCGCCTGATGCCAAAACGAAACTAATCAAAGATTTAGCCACCCGTGAGTTGAAGGCAGCAACTAACTTGCTCCTACCCCCTCACCTTTGTTTTCCCATGTTGTTGCCTCACTCTGCTCAGTGCCTGGCGAATTAGGTTTGAAATTCCTTTCTCCACTGGCGCCTTAGGGAAGAATCGGAATCTAACCACCGAAATCCGTAAAGTATAGGTCTAGTTGGCAGTTACCTTTATGTTTCTTTTTATATTTATTTCTTTTATTTTCCCAGCTGAACCCAAGTTCTGTAAAGCTAAGCTAATTTCAGTGCTGTGGTTCCCTTGTCTGCGATTAAATAGTGCTCATTGCTTGAATGAACTCCTGATATTAGCAAAGGCTAAGAGAATGTACTGAAGGAGATAACGTAAGTCTGTGTCTGTGTTTACAGCCTCCCATTCAATGCAATATGGTTCTGTGAAGTAATTCAGCTATTCCTTGCCTTCTTAGGGAATTCTGTGAACTTAAAATTAATATTAAACAAATCTGAATACTTGGCGGCTTCACCGCATGTGTTCAATCTTTTGTGTGTCACACACGTGTTTACAGAAAAACACCTCATTCCAGGTATCCTATCATCTTCATCCATGCTGTAAGAGGTCCTCTCCTCATCCTATGCTTGGGCGTACCTCCATTTTGCTCTTTAAATACCCAGTACGTGTCAGAACCTGAACACGAGTTCCAGCACTGGAAACAGCCTGAGTGTTCTTAGGGCTCCTTACTGGCACCCTGGATACGTACAGTAATTAATCTGTAAATACACTCCCTTTGATTTAACCCTTAGAACTCTCCTTACTTTTTTCCCTTTGAAATCTAATCCCAGCCTTAAGCTGAACACCTTTGTATAACCTACTATGAGATTCAGGGGCTCTGTAACACGGTTTTTTCGCAATAACTTTTTATCTATGCATTTCATACATATAACGCTTATGCAGAATACATATTATATCAACACATAAATTTTGAGTGTATTCTGCACTACGTAGGTTGAATAAATTTGGTACTTATAATGTAAAAGTGACCTTTTTTGAAGACGGGCCTACTTACTCAGAGAAAAGGTTTCGAACGCACTCGTTACGTAACTTATGACAGCATTTCTTCCCTCTTTCTCGATGGATGATTGGCTATACGTAACGAAGGCTAAACCTCTGGCAACAATGACATACAAATTTAAATACAAGCAAAGCAGTACACCTTTATGAACTCTGGAACCTCTCCACTGATAATTGCCATAATGAACAAACCAACAAAATAAGTTAATAAATACAAAAACACTTCGATTATTAGTCTAACTCCCAAAATAAGTTTCCAAAGAAATTACAGTCTACTTTATAGGTCACAATCAGATTGACAAGATGTAGGGAATAGTTGGTAATTATCAAAAACATAGTAGACAAGCTTGATTTGATAACTGCTATCTCCAATGTCAAGCAATTTTTATTTATTGGCTGTCTACCTATTTACTGAAAAAAAATAGCCGGTACCGTATATTGGCTTTAAACCTTCACCAATAATTATCGTCAGAATGGTGACTTCATGAGGCTCCACCCACTTTCGCCTTGTTATAATTCAGGATAACACTGAAGGCTACCATGGGCATTGTTGGATTAGAAAATTTAACTTCTGGCTATAAAAACTAATTTCTCGAGTAGTTGTAAGAAGTGCTAAATGATCCTCAAGGATCCCAGCAGCTGGCCTAAACGTTTAATTCCTGTATATTACTGCTATACTGTTGTGGCACTATCTGCTACAGTAGTATTACTACGCTAGCACTGATATCCCACCCACATCTATGTATTGTTCCGCCATTCATAAAATCTTTGGGTTTCAGAGCCGATGGAATTTCTGTCTGGTGGATGGGCGGGGCAACATTTAGTCAAAAGGTGTTTGTTTACCTTGCTTATGTAATGAATGTTTTTCGACTCTTGGCTCGTAATCATTGGCCATGGCGTCGGCTAGATCATTTTTACTCTATAAAAATTAAAACTATCGGGTTTAGGTTATTGATAATGCTGACAAAATTTGTGTGTGGTTGTAAAATATACATATGTCAACTTTCAGCTACATCCGATGCTTTGACAAGGAGCAAAGTACAAAAAACCGTGTTACAGAGACCCTGAATCTCATAGTAGGCTCCATAAGGCCTAAAAGTCAGATGTAGTTGTTCCATATACGCATGTCTTCAAGTCTAGATTTATAAAAGTGTAGAACGCCTAGAAAATCAGCAATTAGTAAATGCTGGCGTTGATTTCACAAGAAAAACGGACCTAAAACCTCTGCGCCATTAAGCCCATACGAGCGTAAAGTGTTATTATTCAAGTTTTTTGGTATTTATTGTTAGGGGTAAAACCAAATTTAGACTGCCATTTTTTTTTTAGTTAGAGGTTGGAAAAGCTTAGGATTACGTGCATGACAAAATCTTAACTACGAGAGAGCAAGTTTCAATCACTAACCTTATTTTTACTGTGCTAAGCATGAAAGCACGAGGTAGCTAGAAAGTGTTATAATTACAAAAGAAAATGCCACGTTTCCTTTGACCAAAAGAAATCACCAAAATCTCGTGTTGAAAGAGATTGCGTTAGTTAGGTACAGACCGCTCAAAGTTGGCTTTTATTTTAGCGCACAAATACGATTTTGCACCATTTAACGTAGCGCAGCGAGTTTGATTATCCTCTCTCTCTCTCCCTCCCTCTCTCTCTCTCTCTCTCTCTCTTTGCATATTCTGTCGCTACGTGGCAGACTAGTAGGAAAAAGTAGACGAGAAATAGGCAACAACGCATTAAAGCTAATTCTCGGAAAGGGTTACCTCTAACGAGGTAGTTGACTAAATCCCATTACCTCGAATTTTAAGCGTAGTGTAACATAATTTTATGTGTTGTTTGACTTAGCTAGATAAAATCACGGGAAAATAATCTTTTTGTGAGTCAATGAATAAAAGGGGAACTTTTACTTTAACGGAAATTAATTAATAGAATAAGCTATCGCATCTCATACCAATGAGGTAGAAAAAAAAAAACAAAAAAAAAAAACAGACGGTTATTGGGGCTCGCGGTCACCCCCTGTCATCGACGAATTACCTCATGCGACAAAGGAAAGAATTTGTTTGCTCCCATATATATTTCTTTCACAGGTGGAAGAAGCAGGTAACAAGCAAAGAAGGAATTGCATAAACATTCATTTGTTGAATATTTTTGTAAAAAGCCCCTTAGGTACTTCCATATTCGCTTATTACTCTAACGCGAAAACCAAAAAGACTTTGATTTGGGGACCCCTGAGCAAAACCATTCACATTAGCATGGAGATACACATTACATATAAAGAACCCCGGAAGTTAATGATTTTTGCGTCTTTGTAACGTCATATTTTTTCATATAGTACATCTTACTCGCATAGCTGTGAGTGTATTTCCTACCATTCGAGGAGGAAAGGCAGTTATTATTTTGTCTTGAGACGGTCAATTTTGCATTTTTTTTATATACTTATCTCATCAGAGAGAGGATTGCTTTTATTTTACCCTCTTGTGACCGATACATTCCTCTTTGTGGACTTCATTATAGTCTGTTGACTGCTTCTTATTTTCAATCTACTGATTGTTTGTATTTTCCAAGTCCCTGCGGACAAGATTTGTTCCGCCCACGAGACTCATAAATCTGCAGTATTGTTATATGCGCATTCCATTACAGTCTGAATGACTGCTTGATATTTTAGAATTTACGGCACCTTATATGAGATTTACATTACACTCTGGTTGCCTGCTTGATATTTTTTTTTAGTCTGTTGATTGCTTTTGTATTTTGCTAGTCCGTGAGGCCAATATTTCTTAGCCCTCGTAACAATTAATTTGCCATATTTATAAATATGTGTACAATCTGTTGGCTGCTTTTTTGATAGTCCGTGCTGCCAATATTTGTACGCCCTCGTGACGAAAATTTACAGTCTGTTGAGTGTCGTTCCACATAAATCAATTGAATAGAATTAGTAATCCCTCTAATAGGATTTTACGTCATAGAGGCATTCATTCCCCCTAGTGGAATTTAACTGGTGTTATTCCACCATTTAGGGATGCCATTCCCGGACAGTGCCTGTCTATTCAAGAGCCTAGAGCTCACTCAATTTGAAGGCATTGTTCCTACCATTCTTAGATCTCTCGACCCCATTCCTACACTCCCTAGGAAGTGCATCTTCAGGGCTTAGTACCTGTGTTTACATTTAGGAAATCCTGTTCATGCACTCACACCCCCATTCCTCCAAGATGGCGATCAACACCATATTAAAAGATATTAAAGCTTTTACTGAAGCAGGGAAAGCCACAGGACTAAGGTCAAGAATGAGCTACCTGGGAAGCCAAGGAGATGAAAAAGCACGAGTATAGAAGGAGAGAGGAAAGAGAATTCCGGGAGGAAAGAGAAGCAGCAGCAAGAGCAGAAAGGGAGAAAGAAATAGAATTCTAAAAAAGGAAGGAAGCATCAGAAAGGGCACAGAAGGCAGAAGAAAGGGATCACCAACTGGTTATTGTCAGTCTTGTCATACAGCCGTCTACATCCCAGTTATTACACTCCAAACTTAGTAACATGGGCACCCTCATCTGACCGTGGAGCGAGTCGGAGCTAGAGGCTTGGCTCGACCACGTAGAGAAGGTCCTGGAAAACTTCTAACCTCCTCCCGCAGAATTAGCCCTTATCTTAGGAAAACACCTCGAAGGAAAGGGGGCCATCACCTTCCAAGCAATCCCTCTTAATGAGCAAGGAGATCTCACTCACGTAAGGGAGGCCATTGTCAAAGCCTTCGAAATAACCCCCGATAGGTGGAGACAAAAATGGAGAAGCATGCCGAAGGAGTCTGAGGAGACATGGTCGGAATGGGTGGCGAAGAGGACGACTGCCCTCCAGAGGTGGACAAGGGCACCCGGGGCTCTTCCTGTGGAAGAGATCCTTGAACTTTGTCAGTTGGAGGGTTTCCTATTGTATACCCCTCCTGAACTTGCCATTTACTTTGTAGATAAAAATCCTAGGACGATCATAGAGTGCTGTAAGTGGGCACATGTCTGGGACAACCACCACCCACTACAGAGTTCATTAAACAAGAAAATCCGCCCCGTTGCTTCCCCTCTTGCCAACTCTCAGATGACACAGCACCAAAATAATCAGTCACATAAGCCTGTGTGCAGCGTTGTAATAAACCTGGGCACTCTTCAGAGCAGTGCAACTTTAAACCAGATCCTTCAGGCAACCCCCACTCCACCCTCAGAATGGACATCACCTGAATAATAAAAAATAACGGCCATTGGCAGCAGAGCGAACAACTGGCCAAAGCCTTATTTTAGCAGTAGCTTTCGTGACTCATGCAAGGTGCATGGGCACATCTCCTTGGCTCACTGTTCCAAAAAGGGTTACCGCCCCCACCATCGATATGACAGTGACGAACCCGTCAACTCTAGGTCCCCCCAGCTCAGGGCCACATATTTGTTGCACCTCCCATAGGTCTTTATCCTGCCCACCAGTTCCAAACAGGCAATGACTCTGATGAGCAGATATCCATAATCCGAAAGGATAAAGTTCCTTCTGGAGCGAGGATTGAGAGGCATAAATTAATTACAATATGCAGCCTCAATCATATTTGAATGTTCCTGCCCACCGTCTGGTTGATGATCACACGACCTCACCATTCAAAAATATGTATGTTGGATGTGGGTACATACATTCCCAACAAGTATGACGTATTGTTAGGACAAGATATTAAGACTCCTATTTTTTTAGCAGTATCAGGCCTCCTGCCCTTACATTGCTCCAAAATGATACTGCAGTCCTCCAAAACCTACATCTGCACTGCGAGTGCTGCTTGAAGGCATCAGGCAGTGCCATGCTCCGCACCTTATGTGCGCTGAGCCACCTTTGAATCCTCTTACTCCTCTAGAAATGTCCTCAGTGCCAGTGCCTCAAGAAGACCCCCATCCAGGCTACTTCTCTACAGCCACCAGCTCGACTCCGCTACTGATGCCGGAAGTAGAAGAAGAGTCAATTCCACCCGGAATTCCCCAGGGCTCACCTGACTGTACTGGAAGTTCCACTAAAGGCACAGCCTCGCAAGCGGTCACCCAAAATCGGGAGCCCATAATCACCTCCTCTTCCCCCTCATCACCAGCTAACCCGTCCGAGCGTAAGGACTCTGCTGACCATCAGTTGTCCGAAGAACGTTAGGGACCGAGTTAAGCAGCGTTAAGCACAGGGGTGAATGACATTGTTCCGATTGTCGCAGCAGTCAGAACCGATACTATTATGGTATTTTCCACTGACTTACGTCTTTCAAGTCCTCCCATGGTGCCGTCAAACCGACAGAAGAAAGGTATAGGGTGCTGAAGGCTTCAGAAACCTTGGAGGAACCAACAGGCTCTCTCTGCAATAGTGCCCCGGCACAGTGCCATATTCTTCTCCATCCAGAAGAGAGTTCCACTTACTTCTTATTCCTCTTTGCAACAGTTCTATTTTGAGCTTTCTATATCCTCTCCTTTCTCATTTCTTTCCTTCATTATCGTCGTCCCTTAGGCACTCTTTCGTACTGTATGCTCTACTTAGGCAGAGCCCCACCCGCCAGCAATTCTGGCATGAACCTTTTTATGTCATTTAAGGGAAATTTTTATGTCATTTAAGGGAAACACTTATAGCCAGATAGAATACTATATTTAGCTTGGACTACCAAGGAGATATTGTTGAAAAGAATGGCTTCATTTTGTATATTCTCCGTTCATTTCAAGTGCGTGATAAATAATTACCTACTCATTCTTAGTTCCATTTTGATTTTTATTATACATATCTGGCACAGGGTCATTCATATTACGAAACTGCAGGGTCCCTAACACCTCTGCTAAACGCGTTTGTAATGCCCCTTCAGGCAATTAACAGTATGGACGACCTTATGGTAAATAGAGGATATTCACCTGTGACAGAAGTAAGTTATTACTAACCTTTCTGGAATAAGATTTAGCTAAGTAAATTTTAGTGAGATAAAATTATATGCTCACTTAATGATTATTATCAGTGAATATTTCATTTTTAATTAGATAATTCTTGAGAATAGTACACCCTGGCAAGACAATATTCTTTTTAACTTTAAATTTACAAAATTAGATTTGTTGTTATTCATTTTATTTTTAGGGACTTTCCCAAGAGAACATTAATTGTCAACTAAAATATGATGACCTAAAGGGACTGGTTCCAAAAACAATGCGGGATATGCTCTCCATGCTTTATTCGTTTTTTTTTTTAATATTTCTTGAGCTACACCATAATAACACAAGGATAAATTTCAGTAAACTCACAAAGGGGCATTCGTAACGATATACTATTTCTGTGGTAAATCGAACTGGATATTAAACATTTGTAGTTATCGCTTGTATATAAATCACAGTGACATGACAGAAATTCATTCACAACATGGCTGCATGCTTCAAACGCACCAAACAGATATCATAGTGGAGGTAGGTTGATACTAACGATAATTACAACAACCTGCGTTCGACAGGAATTTATACAAAGTAGTCGGTATCAACGTTTACCTCCTTTGATATCCAAATGGGTTT
>NC_061100.1:65289722-65304722 GCF_015104395.2 Macrobrachium nipponense
CTCAGTGTGAAAACACTTTTTTCACTTTTTCCCTTTCCAGTTGATCTAGAGGATAATAATTAGCACGAAATGTTGATAAAGCAAACTGGTAAACTCTTCCAGTAGCCCTGGATATCATGGGCTGACTTTTCAACACCTAAATGAGATTCTTCCCGTACTTGGAGTTTTACTAAGTTTATTCATCACTTCCTGTTTCTGTCATTCATATTTGCCTGGAGCTTTTATTCTGGTTATACTTTCTCCTTTGATTAAAGATAAAAATTTGGACCACTGGGATATATCAAATTGTAGGCCGATTGCTCGAGCCGCTGTTATCTCAAAAGATTTGGAAGCGATTGTATAAGAGAGATGTAAAAGTATCTATTGACAAGTGAGAACCAGTTCGCTTATAAATTCAACAATGGAATGTAAATGCCTGTTCATATTCTTAACACATAACCGAGGAGTATAATGTTCGTAAATCACCTGTATTTGCTTGTTTCATGGATATGGCTAAGGCATTTGATAAAGCATCTCACAAGATGTTATATTTGCAGTAGTGTTAAAAAGAAATGTTGCTTGCTATATTATTAAACTGCTAGGTGAGTGGTATAAAAATCAGAAAATGATTGTCAAATGGGGCCATGCATTTTAAAGTAAATTTTCTACATATGGGGAGTGAGGCAGAGAAGTTTATTTTCACCTTACCTGTTCAATGTATATATGGATGACCTCTCACATAGGCTGAGTTAAATTAAAGTGGGATGTTATTTAAACAACTTGATTTTAAACTATATGATGTGTGAAGTAATATTATTTTATTTGCTCCTTCAGTAGGTGGGCCACAACATCTTGTAAACATTTGTCGTGATTTTATGCCTGACAGGCTTCTATTGTTAAATCCAAAGAAGACGAAATGTATAAGTTTTTTTTCTAAGAGTAAGATTTGTACAAGTAATATATCACCTATTGTTGTTGCAAGAACAGATTTTGTACCGGAAATAAAGCACCTAGTTCATTATTTACTGCTCAGAATTGGGATGATCCCCATGTAGAATATTTGTACAGAGGTCTATGTGCAATAGGCAATGTGATTTTAAGGAAGTTTTCTAAATTTAGCAATAATGTCAAGAAAAGACTTTTTCGGAGTTTTTGGACCAGTTTTTATAGTATACTTTTAGATGTCAGAGCAAAACAACGAGCTAAAAATAAGTTGATGGTATGCTACAATGGTAGCCTATGAAGGTTCATGGGCATTCAGATGCATGTGAGTGCATCCGTTCTTTTTGTGGCATTTGGTCAGCCATCTTTTCAAAAACCGAGACACAAAAATATAACACTCTATTTGCAAAGGTTGAAGAAGTCGGAAAACATTATGGTGAAGGTTGCCCACCCAGTTTATTTGTATAATTGAATTTTTCTGAAACACTGGAAAAAATCATTTATGCTTAGAGTCTGTGGTGGGCTCCTTATGTAAGAATATAATGTTTCTTTATGTTTTATTCTGATATGCTACATATGTATGATGTATGCGTCCTATTAGTATGAGGAATCACTTAGTTTCACAATCTGCATCTCATTCATATCAAAACATTGGTTTACAAAGAAATTGAGGCAATCATAAAAATAGTTGTTATAGTCTAATTTTTTAGTGCTGATTTCAGATTCGAAACCAGTTTTCACTTGTCACCTCTAGTTTTTGAGGTATAGTATATGTATACATGTACATAAATGTGTACATGCATTCATGGCTATCAGATGCGTCCTATATAGAACATTGTGCGTTTGTGTTTTTTTTTAATAGAAATTTTAGGAATTGTGGTCTTTTTAGAAAATTTACATGACCCAATTTTACTAAAGCATCTGGCAATCCTGATATGCAAGGCGGTTGGTTATACCAGTAGCCTACTGTCGATAAGAGCAGACAGTTAGTGCTGCTCGACATTCATGTTACACAACCGTTTTATATGTTGGATACATGTTTATAATAGGATTTTGCAACAATTCACATAACCATATATATAATCAATGTTTATTTTGTTTTCCAGATTATTGTGAGCTTCAAAACACCGAAGATGCATGAACAAGGCCAATTCATTCTGCTACATGTGTGGGAATTTCACGACAGTTGCAAAGCGTCGAAAACTTACTTCCCTCCTGAGAACTGATTATTTTCATTATTTTGACTGTAAAAATGGAGATCAGGAAAAATCCTGGGCCCCACACATCTGTTGTAAACCTTGCTACAATGCACTAACTGCATGATTTAATGGCAAGAAAGTGGCCTTCAGCTTTCCTGTCCTGAAGGTCTGGAGAAAGCCACAAAGCCATGCTTTCAATACTTCTTCTAGAAAAAAGATCAAATATCCGACCCTTCCCTCAGCTATGAGACCTGTTCCCGACTCAGATGATCTCCTGGTCCCTACCCTTCCAGCAAATAAGGATCTACTTCCTTCATCAGAAGAAGAAATGAATTCAGGGGAAGAATCTTGAAGTCAATCTCTTCTGAAGACAATGTTTATTCAGGAGCAAGTGGCAACGAGCCCCACTGGAACAAGCAGGAAGACCTGCATGACCTTGCCCGTAATTTATAGCTATCTAAGCAGCAGTCAGAACTCCTGGCATCCCGGCTTAAGCAGTGGAACTTGGTCAAGGCAGATATAAGGATCACCCATTCAGAATTTGCGACCCGGAATATATAGATGGTGAGCTTAAACACATCACAGCAACTTTTAGAAGTATTAGATATCCCCCTCACTTCACTGAGAAAGCAATTTTGCGAGCAAGGAGGTCGTTCTATGGACTTAGAGATAATACCAAGTAAAAACCAAAAAGATATGTGTCTCTTCCCTTTAATCCAGAAGTGAAGAATATATGTGGGCATATATACAAAAGTCAGAAGGAAACTAAAATTGTGTTCAAATATGGAAACACGATAAAACGCATCCTAGTAAGGAACAATAACAATGATAAAAATCCCATAGTCCCAGGTGTTTATGAACTACCATGTATAGCTTGTAATAGTGAATATTTTGGCGAAAGTGGACGAGGACTAGATATACATTTGGCAGAACACAAGCGAGCATATGAAGTACATTCAGAAAACAGCGCAATAGTAGCACATGCATTCAGTAATGATCATAGACCCAACTGGAACAAGGCTAAGATTATCATCAAAACTAACAATGTAAATGTTAGACGACCAGTCGAGGGAGCTGGTATTAAGTTTATGAGAATCATTCAAAGGAAACAAGTCTTTTGTCAATGAATACCCATTTGTTAATTTTTACATTACTAGTATGTTTTTAAAAGATTTTAACTGTAGGACAGGCTCTGTTTTTCCCTCTCCTGATGCTAGTTCCGTCTTGCCTCTCCCTGTCCAGGTAACCGCTGCCCCCAGATGAAGGACTTCCTGCAACGTTGCAACAACCATTGCAGAGATCTAACAGAATTGCATCCAGAAGGATTGATAGGGAGAGGAAATCACCTAGTTGGAGTTAACTGCCCTCGTTCTTCATCACCTGGTCCATAAATGAGCTAACGACCGTTGTCAACAATCGTCAGCAACTCTTGTTAGTTTTTAAATTGACCTCAGTACATAGTATGCTGTCATGGTTATCGCTCTATAGTGAAGAAACATATATTACCAGCGAAGGGCGTCGCCCCCCCTCCCCCCACTAGCTTTTTAATAATTGGTATGCATTTTAGCCATAGCGTTAGGCGAACTGGTAACCCTCAGTCTCTTCTCTCTCTCTCTCTCACTCTCAACCTCTATATATATATATATATATATATATATATATATATATATATATATATATATATATATATATATATATATATATATATATGACCCTCAAGAAGTAGAAATGAGAACATCAGAGATAAGAGAAGAAGGAGGAGACGAAGGATAAGAGAGGAAGAGGATGCACGAGAGATAGTGTGAATGGATACAAGTTAAGTCCGTAGTCAGAGAGAGAGAGAGAGAGAGAGAGAGAGAGAGAGATCCTGATGCTGAGCAACCCTTCAGAGAAGAAACGCCCTACAACTTACAAGTTGTTTTGAGGAGTAACCGCCCCCCCCCCCCCCCCCCCCCCCCCCCCCCCCTCCCCCCCCCCCCCCCCCTTTGAGTTTTAAGACTAATGCATCTGAGAGAGAAATGATGATAATGTAGCAACAAGAAAGAGAGAAAGAACGTAAACATGAGTTGGAAATTGCTCGGTTAAGGCAAAGTACTCTTAACAGTCAGACAGGAGAGAACGAAAATGGAGCTTATGGTTTGGGTATGAGTGCAGTGTTGAAATTAGTACCAAAGTTTGATGAGGAAGATGTAACGACATATTTCATGTGTTTTGAGAAGTCAATGGAATGAGTAGGTTCTCTTAAAGAAATGTGGACTCTCTATTTACAGTTAGTTTTGCATGGTAGGGCACTTACTGTGTATAGTTGCATGTCTAAGGAGGAATATGATGATTATGATATTGTGAAAGAAACTGTTCTTAGCGCATACAGGTTAGTACCCGAGGCATACCATAAGAAATTTAGAAGTTTGAGAAGGGACGAGAATGTTACGTATCTTGAATACTGTAAGAAGTTAGAAAGGCTGTTTTTTGATTGGTTAACTTCTGCTAAAGTTGATGATTTTGATGGTCTTAAGAACTTGGTATTGTTGGAAAACTTCAAAGATAACGTATCCCCTGAGATAAGCTTTATATAGAGGATATGCGAGAAATATCTTTTTCAGGAGCAACTAGGCAAACAGACGAATACAGTTTGACTCATAACTCAAGTGTCAGTAAGAAGCGAAATGATCCTTCGTCTGGTAAAGTACAAAGCAGTAAAGGTTTCAGTTCTATTAATAGCAATGCGAATAAAAGTGACTATTACTGTTATGCAAGTGGAAAACCTGGTCATACGTCTAAAGTTTGTAAAAATGAAGGGGCATTTAGTGGCTCAGAATTAACTTGTTTCCGATGTAATAAGAAAGGGCATTTAGCGAAACATTGTTCAGTAGAATGGAAGGACGTTAAGAAACCAGTGTCTCTAGTTAACCTTTCATCACGTAGGAATGATGTGATGAGAGAAACTAGGAAATTTTGGGGGGAATTCCTCTTAGAGGAGGAGATTTGAGAGAAATAGTCTTGCTTCGGGGGACAGAGCTACTGTCTCCCTAATTTGATGTCGAGAATAACGTAGTCGATGTAGTGGAATCAAGTAATAGTTACTGTGATGAATTAGGCACTAACCTCTTGAATAAGGATGAGCTAGTCAAGTTCTAGAAAGAGGATTAGACATTAAACCGAATTTTTGAATGTGAGGTGGATGATGATCTCTATTAATGTGTGTAAGGAAACTTTTTGTTGGAAAGACAAAGTTTTGTGCCGTTATGTTCGTCCTAAGTCAGGTAGCAAAGAGGAGTTCACCGAACAATTAGTGGTTCCTAGGAAGTTTCGTAAACTAGTTTTGAAGTTAGTGCACAATGAGCAAGGACATTTGGGAGTAAATAATACTTTCAAGTGCATTAGTAGGGCGTACTTTTGGCCTAAAATGAGAAGTGACGCGGAGAGGTATGTTTTAAGCTGTCATGAATGCCAAATTGCTGGAAAACTGAATCAAATAATTCCCAGAGCCCCGTTGTGTAATTTTCCTTCAGTAGGCGAACCTTTTGAGAATGTAGTTATTGATGTGGTCGGACCGTTGCCTAGAAGTAAGGGAGGGAGTATATATCTGTTAACAATCATTGGTAGACTAACTTGCTAACCAGAGGGGATAACCGTAAGAAGCTGTAACACAAGGACCATAGTTAAATGGTGTTAGATTATTTTTCTAACTTTTGTTTGCCTCGTACTATACAGAGTGATAATGGTAGTAATTTTGTATCCAAATATTTCAGGGATAGAATGAAAGAGTTAGGGATTAAACTCGTAACTTCCACACCTTATCATTTCGAATCACAAGGCATTGTGGAGTGGTTTCACCAAACGGTAAAGAGTTGTTTATGAAAACTGAGTAATAACTTTGAACATGACTGGGAAGAAAAGTTACCTCTTGTTTTGTTAGCTTTACGGTTGGCACCGAATGGCACTACAGGATTTAGTCCTTTCGAGCTGGTTTTTGGTCACACCGCTTGAGGTCCTTTGGAAATGTTAAAATTTAATTTAATGTTTAAAGAAGGTATAGAGGACTACTTAACTAAACTAGAGTATTATAAATACAATTTAAGATATGCTTGGCAACTGGCAAAGGCGAACGAGAGTAAAAGGAATATAACGAATGCCCTGTGCCATGGCCACCACCCGTGCCCATAGTAACGGTGTCTCAGAAAGAAATTAGTTTTGAGAAAAAACTCCGAGGTGCTTAAGAATTTCGAAGTTTAATCCAAGTTTAGAAAAGGGAAAGGATAATGTTATAGCTGATAGTCTCTCTAGAGAATTTTCGGAATGAGTAGCCTCATGACCATTTTCTATTTTTGCACAGTTGGGTGAGTGAATTCAGAAGTGTGCCTGTTTAACCGAGTTAAAGCTCTACGCAGAATTGTTCCCTTGTTGTTTGATTCTTCTTTCTCTTTAAAAAAAATTAAATCATTTGATTTCATTTTTTTTCTTTAGGGGGAACGTGGTATGGTAATTGCTCTATAGCGAAGAAACATATAATAAAGGAAAGGAAAATGTATCTTCTTTCAATAGGTCTGTAGCAAGGAGCCATTCCTGCACTTGTTGGAGGCATCTGTTCCCATGATTGTTCGAGAATACTCAGGTGTGTTGTGGAACTCCAGCACGCAGCTGTCATTAGAAACGCCGCGTATTATGATGTAACATTTCGTCTAGATCCTTATAAAAAGTTCCTGTCGAGAGATGATGACGTTCGCTGATTAAGCTCCGCCCTTTTCAGCCTTGCCCCGAGATCGACGCATATATATATATGACCCTCAGGAAGTAGAAATGAAATAATCAGAGATACGAGAAGAAGGAAGAGACGAAGGATAAGAGAGGAAGAGGACGCACGAGAGTGTGTGAACGGAAACAAGTTAAGTCCGCAGTCCGTAGTCAGAGAGAGAGAGAGAGAGATCCTGACGCTGAGCAACCCTTCAGTGAAGAAATGTCCTACAAGGGGTTATGAGGAGTAACCCGCCCCTCGAGTTTCAAGATTAATGCATCTCTTCCTGCAGTATGAAAATAAGAAGCCATCTGAAGTTTCTACTGTCCCCTGAAGCCCTTGCTCTCAAGCTCTGATCACAACAGCTGCAAAACTGGCCAGCAAGTATTTCATACTGCACTGTTTCCCGCTTTTAACATACTGTCATATTTAATTTTGTTATGTAAATAGGAGAAACAATTCTGCATTTATCTTTGTTAATAAGCTTGTAAATAAACTTCTGTTTTGTTTTACTTTCTTTCTAGATTCGTATTGCGAGTTTCAATTGTTGGTGTTGAATCCTTTTTGTCTATTTTAATAAAGAACCTGAGCTGATCTCGGTCCGTAACATGTGCCTAAATTGTTAATTTGGACTAAAAATGAACCCAGGGAAGGGTTTGAAAGCTTTTTGTAAAGGGTTTTAAAATTATCCACAAACTCGCAACAATTTTTTATTATTGCGGAGCCTTTACACCATCATATATACTCTTGTGATAGAGAGTTTTTCCCAACTAAAAGCCCTATTGCCAATTGCTCCATTAACAGAATGTTCTTCCATGCACCTTAGATCTATTGATTAAACTCAGCCTTTTCATCAAAATATACTCAACGAGCACAAAAAGAAAGGAAATATTTAAAGCAGCGGAGCAGACCGTAATGGCTATCAAGTGACCCAATTATAGGTATGATTTATTGTTGCAGTATGTAACCTGTAACACACACACACACAAATTTATATGTTGCATCATTATAACCACTAATATTTTTGCTCTTGTAGAGTCATTTGGTTTTTATTAATTTATTTACCATGCACAAGGAAGATAAATGAACTGATTGCTTTCTCTTGAAATTTAAACGAAGCTGGAAACATTTTGGGAAAAATCATAGACTATTTTTGTACGGTACACCTTTCTTAATGTTTTACTTGAATTTTATGCATACACTGCTTTCTGAAAATATGCCATCTGCACTTCTACCGGAAACTTCATGTCCATGTTTCTCATATAGACTCTTTCCCTCTCTCCCTCTCTCTCTCTCTCTCTCTCTCTGGCCACCCCTTCCCTAAGCACACAAGCAAGGATTATATATTGTCGCTATCCTAATAACATATTATTTGGTTGGAAGCATTTTAACTCGGCTTCCTTTGTAAGGAAATATTAATTCATTTCTTCTAAACATAGTCATCTTCATAACAAAGGTCGGGTTATATGTTTACCAAGGTACGCTTTTGTCTATGTATGAGACTAATTATACGGGTAAGAATGTCACAAAGGATATCATTAATTGCTGTCTGGTTCTCTTTATTTTATTTATGATGCAATCGTAAATAAAATAAAAAAGTACTTTGACTTTCTATAACTCAGTGTAACGATAGCTAGAAGAATGTCAGTTAGGAATAGCGTAAATATAAAAGAGACAAAAAGAAATGAGAGAGAACCATTAATAGACAAATGATAGACAGAGAAAAAGAGAGGGAACGAATAATAGAGAAACGAGACAGAGAGAGAGAGAGAGAGATTTAGTCACTAGAAGAGTCTTGAACAATAGCCATAACACGCACGAAGTTCTAATCTAAGCGCAGCCATTAAACACTACCTACCTGTTTCACTTGTGACTAACCTTTCAACTTTCGCCGGAACTTGAAGACTTCCGGTGACGTCAGTATTCCCACCTACGAAGGAAGGATTAAGTCAATCACACCCAAGGGACGGCGATAGATAATCTTCAACCAATAAGGACCGCTACCAGGCGGGACAATTTCCTTTGAAGTACCTCCCAGAAGGCAAGAAGAGAAGCAGAGGAACAGATAGAAAATAGCCGGGAGCCGAAGCGGTGTGGGGTCCAGAACCTCACAGTTGTGGGTTAGAAGATTCAAGATAGGCTCACAAGGCCTCGATTGTAGTCATATATTTAACTTGTAATTTTTATACATATTTTTACTAGCATGTTAATGAAGTAGGAAATCTACACTATGTCTTCCTAAGCCTCCTGAGACTAACAACTAACAATAAGTAAAGCAAGAAATGATAAAGGATCTATAAGCTAAAACAAATTAAAGAGAACAAATAAAGAAAAGAAAGAAGGACATGACAAATGGTGCCAGCTATTGCGGTTCCGAGGAAGACGTAGAGAGTGCAATGAGAAGTACACATACCAGAACTCTGGCAATACGAATCGACTCAAGAATTTAATAACAGACGGCACAGTGAATCATAACATTGATGAAAACATTTGCGCTATAAACGTCAGCGGCTGAATCAGAACGAATTGACATGAGAATATATAAATACTACCGCTTAAATACCCACAACAAAGAAACATTATTCCCAAGAACAAGGAGAAAATAGCGCAGCAACAACGTATGTGAAACAGCAAAACACCGTAGCGTATTCAGCATAGAGCAGCATCTGCAACCAAGCCGTGTGTTGGTGGCTACCGACACACACCCAAACAAATTTCTATAAACAATCTGAAAAAAAAAAAAAAAAAATTAAAAATCAACATTACTGATGAACTCTAAGAACAATTTGATGACCGACGAAGCAAGAGAAGAGCAACATTAGTCAAGATTTACAAACAGAAGTCGTATCCTGCGTGTGTGAAAATTTAAGTGAAACAATTCAAGAAAAACTCAGCATCAGTCAAGACTGAACATGAAACACAACAGTTGAATTCGAGTGCCGACAACAAAGAAAGTATTATCGAAATCCAAGTAAAAAGAACGACAACAGAAGCATTCATAAGTTGTGATGAAACTGAATTTTTTTTTATTCTCTCTCTGTAAGAGTGTGAAAATTTGCTTATTCTTACTCTTAGAAACTATAAAACCGTTTGAATTCACCCTCATAAGGGTATAAAAATGTTATTGTGTTAATCTTTTTTGGATAGATGTTTGTTAGACAGGAATTCTTTTTTTTTTTTACTTAACATTCGGTTGGTGATATATGATTTCGAATATACTGTTATGTTTGTGAACCATTTTTTTTTAAATAATTTCTTTGATACAGTCATGCCCAATTTCATATATCATTTTTTCTTACATACTTATGTGTAATAATGAGTATCATATGTGAATAATTTATTTTGGTGAAATGCAGAAAGCCTTTAACGAATTACTCGACGCTACCAGAGGTAGCTCGTGCAATTTAAAACCTACACCAGACAGATGCAGCTAAATCCCAGTACCAATTTCACAAACCTTAGTGACTCAGGGAAATACTAACCCTAACAACACAACTAACGATAACCAAAACAGTGCTAATAATACTAATATTAATAATAATAGTAATAATACTAATAGTACTATCACATTTAGATATAGAATAATGAATCAGGCAACTATAATAACACAGGCCACACGTTTCTGTGGATAAACTGATGGGTCGAATCCTGACAAAAGTAGGCTAAAATCCTATACAGTGAATCATTGGTTAGCTGGTGCAGACAGCCGCATATCTACAGGGGAATAACTGATGAAAGACCCAAGATTGATGAAGCATCGCTTCTCATTAGTTCAGAACACGGTGATGTACATAAACCTTTAAATTCAGTTATTTTCAGCAAATTAACTACATACGCAGAATTCAGAACAATTTACTTATCGCTTTGAGAACCAGTAAGTGAGTCTGACACCTTGTACAATATTAATAAATTCCTTCACCCGCAATATGAATCCATAGCAAATCATTACGCAAATGCTGAAAATACAGTAGTAAATATAACAGAAGACTTACAGAAAACAAAGATCACCGCAGGAGATAAGACGGAATTCGGTGATGATGAAAGGGACTTAGTTAGTCTAAGATATGTTTTGAACTACTTGTCATTTGGAACAATATATCATGCACTTGGAGAAGATGAAAGAAGGCGTTCAGAAAAATTAAAATTGATCCAAAGAGTAATAGCCTTCAAACATTAAAAACAATGAGGCAAGAAATCCAGAAGACAGAAATAAATCTTTCCAAGGAATTTGTAGGGCCAATAGAAAAATAAGGTGAAACGAAAGGCAGACATAAGAATCCTTCATATAGAATTAATAATAAGTACTATGATATTTCCAGACAAGTAGGGAATAGATAAACTTCCTTTCAAGGGAAATATGCCCAGAATACTAAAAGAAAATGGAATCCGAACCAGGAAGGTAGACAGAATAAATCAAGGAATGGTCCACCCATAATATATAAGCTTGGTCAATCTTCAATTACAATTAACTCAAACCAAGGGAACTCTACAGCTGAAGGTTTGAGTAAGTCTCGCTCCTTTAGCTGAAACATTCCCTTGATTTGAGTTATTTGTAATTGCAGATTGACCAAACTTATACATTACGGCTGGACCATTCCTTGATTTATTCTGTCTTCTTTTCTGGTTCGGATTCCATTTTCTTTTAGTATGTGAAAACTGTGGGTATACCAATCAATCCACTAACGAGTGCAGAAAACCTAGAATATGCACAGTTTGCAAGAAGGTCGGGCTTTTAACTAGAACCTGTTGGTTCAATAATAAGGAAACCAGTAAGTAAGTTGTAGAAATAAGTAACAGTCGCCCTAAGCCAAGATGATGAAAGAGAAAAAGAAGTGAAGGTTCATCCGCATTTTCTTATTTAAATAGCAAGGATGTAGTATTCTCCATGAAAGAATAAGAAATAAACAGAAAGGATTTACCTATTGTAAAGATTTTAATGAATAGAGAGACATGTATTGTACTTATAGATTCAGGAAGTACCGTAAATATAATAGATACATAAATTTTAACAAGATATTTAGGCATTGCAGAAACTCTGATTCGGGTCAAAAATAGAGTTATAAAAGTTATATCGGGTAACAAATTAGAAGTCTAGGATATGCGAACTTAGAAATAGATTTTGTCACACAAATTTATTGACAGTTTTCTAGTTCTAGAAGACATATTTTTTCCCAAACAATTATTGTCCTCATTTATTTTAATGAAGAGATGCGGAATAATACTAGATGGTAGTGAAGGAAAGATTAGCCTGAAACAGGATAATAAGAGAACGTATGTTTTACGCTTGACGAAGAAAAGTCTCACACAAATCTGATTAATGTGTCTGAGGCCATTTCGACAAGTGAGACAGATGTATGGGAAAAGCAAATAAGTAACCAGAACAAGCAAGATAAAATAGAAATAGATAGAAAAGAGGAATTCCCACCATTACAGAACACAGAATCAATGAGATGTACACATAAGGATAATACATATCCAGATGTAAGTAATTACTCAGATATAAATAATGATGATCACCGAAACTCTGAATATAACGAAAATCAAGATGCCTACAGATACCTACTGTATATAGATACATGTACTAATAACTGTAGCAATGCAGTACTGAGTTATGACAATAAAGCGAAAATACTAAATGAATTATTCCTATTAGATAAAATAAATAAATCAGATATAAACAGTATAATAGAAGTAACAGAAGAAACCACTGAAAATGCAGAACAACTTTGTTATTTTTCAGGCATAGAAGATGATGAGATATGTTGCGTTAGCACAGCTGATTATAATAAAGTACAATAGAGCAGTAACTTTACATCCAAAATTCTTTAAAAAAATTTATTTGAGAGCAAAAGAGATCGTAAAAGCTAAAGATGTTCTATTATTGAATGACGAATTGCCAGATTTTGCCAGAATGGATAATTCACAAGTCCACATGAATGGTGATAATTGTGAAGTTTATGTCCAAAGCTATTCAGATAGCAAACTAACACTGTAAGCAGGCATAGGAATACATATTTTAACAATCCTTCACTAACAGTAGAAGAAAAAGCATTTTACTCAATAAATGTCCAAAACTCTCAAATAAATCATGAAGTAAATAAAACAGATTTTCAGAAAATAGAAACCAGTTAATTCAGGTACTAGAGAAATACAGAAATGTAATAGCTGTAGAAGGAGATAAACTAGTAAGAACAAATGTTCTACAACCTGAGATTTTGTTATATGATGGAGCCAAGCCATTTTTTATTCCAAATTACATATTACCAATAAGCCAGAGACCCATAGTTGATCATTTGATAGAGGAAATGAAAAGAGATGGGGTAATAGTTCCCTCTAAATCTCCGTATAATTCTCCATTGTTACTTGTTCCAAAGAAAGATGGTAGTTGGAGACTTGTAATAGATTACAGGAAATTAAACTCCAACACAGTTCCAGATGGAATGCCGATGCCGGTAATTCAAGATATATTAGCTCATTTGGGAGGGGCCAAAATATTTTCATCCTTGGAACTGCTTAGTGGATATTGGCAAGTACCTCTAGATGAAGAATCCAAACAATTCACAGCTTCCAGCACACATAAAGAACATTTACAGTTTGAAGTAATGCTATTTGGACTCACATCATTCCCTTTAACGTTTGTTAGTTAATTTTACAAATTTAGGAGATATAGAAAATGTTGCAGCATACTTGGAAGATGTTATCAATTTTATTAGTAAAGACTTAGAAAACCATCTCAGAACATTAGAATTGGTCCTAGAGAGATTAAGAATTGCAGGATTAAAAATTAAATTAAAGAAATGTCAGTTACTGATTAAATCATTAGAATACTTGGGCCTTGTAATTAGTGAAGGTGGGCTGCGCACGCAGGCAGGAAAATAAAGGCAATACTTGATTATCCAGCTCCCACTAGTTTGAAAGCATTAAGAAGATTCCTAGGTATGGTAGGTCATTATAGACCTTTTATCAAGGGTTTTGCTACTATAGCCAAACCTTTGACAGAACTAGCCAAAAAGGATATTAAATATGAATGGAAGAATGAACAAGAAATAGCCTTTCAAACATTCAAGACCAAAGTGACCAGAAACCCCTGTTTTTGGTCTACCCAGATTTTTCAAAGGATTTTTATTTAGCTTGTGATGCTTCGAGCACTGGGTTAGGAGTTGTATCGTTACCACAGAAAGAGAGTATTTTGCTATATATTGCGGTTTAAAGAAATTTAGATATACTTTTAGGTCATGAAGTTAATGCGCTTACTGATCACAAACCCATTTGTGATTTCTTTAAAAAGAGAGCTTTTACAAATAACATGAAATTCAATAGACGGTCCATTAGTGTATTAGAGATTGCTCTAGAATTCAGATATATTCCAGGGAAATTTAACACTTTGACAGATGCATTATCCAGATCTCAAGAAGAAACAGAAAAATGCATTACAACTAATATCTTTTGTGTTAGTTGTCAAGTTGTTGATTTAGATTTAAAACGAGTGAAAATACAACAAGAAAGAGATGCAGAAATCAGACAAATAGCAGTACAGCTGTTACTAGATGAATCCTTAAAACCTGACTTTCAATTAATAAATGGATAGCTGTATAAAATGCCAACAGAGAAAAATAGTTATTCTCGACTATATATCCAAAAAACACTAATAAGAGAAGTTTTAAAAATAACACTCATATAAGTAAGTACGGCATCCACGAATTTAAATAACAACTAGAATCATAACCAGTAATTATTTTTGGCCAAATTGTAGTGAAGATGCCAGGAATTTTGTACTAAATTGCGTAGTTTGCAATCAACATAAGGGTAACGTAAATCCAAAAGCTCCACTTGAAAAATTTCCATCAGAATTAAATCCATTTCAAGTAGTAACTATGGATTTTTGGGTCCATTTCCAACAACTATTAGAGGAAATAAACAAATATTAGCCTTCTTAGACTATCTAACTAGATATGTAGAAATCGTACCTGTAAGAAACAGAGATGCAACTACAGTAGCCGAAGCTCTTAAATCTAGTTCTTCTTTTTGATAATGCTGCTGAATTTACTAGATATTTTTTAAAGAAATTATGTGAATCTTATGAAATAAATAAATGTCAAATAACCGCTTATAAACCAAGTTTTCATGGAGCAGTGGAATGAACTA
>NC_061100.1:65316329-65318829 GCF_015104395.2 Macrobrachium nipponense
TAAACTACAAGTTAGATCGAAGGTTTGAGGGTCCTTTTAGAGTTATTGAAGATGGGTGATGTCCTTCGTTCTTTTATTTCTTACTTTTGACAGTTTGAGCATCTTACTCAACCCTTCCTTGGTTTCCGTTCATTATAAACCTCTTTATATGCCCTTGCCTTAGCTTGAGCTCGCCCTTTTTACTTCTTTGTTTTTTTCTTAATCTTTCTCTGTCCTTCTCCAACTGTGACTCTTCAAATCTCTTCTTTACCTCCCTTTTACCCTTCACCATTTCCCCCACCTCCTCCACCCACCACCATCTCTCCTTTTCCTTCCGTACTATTCCAGACATTTCCCCTAGTATCTCCTTTCCATGTCTTCTAATTACTGATGCATTATGCCTCCACCATTCTCCCACATCTTCAATTCTCAGACCAACCTCTCCCAGCACCCTCCTCCTGAACTATCTCTTCTTATCATTATCCCTCCCTAACAATTTATACCACTTTATTTTCTTTACCCCATTTGTTTTCGTTTTTTTTCTCTTTTCATCTTCAAATCTATAGAGAGGAGCCTGTGTTGGTGTGCCACATGGTCCCCTGGGGATAACTTTACAATTCCTAACTTCCATCAGTCTTTATCTATTGAAAAGGAGGTCATCTATTTGTGTGCATCTACCGCTACTCCTGTATGTCATCAAGTGCTTCCTCTTCTTTTTGAAGAACATGTTCTTCTATTGCAATATCAAAAGACATGGCAAACACTTCTATACTCTCTCCTTCTAGGTTTCTCTTCCCGATCCCATGTCATCCATGTACATGTTCAACTACATCATTTTCATTTCCGACATGTCCATTAAAGTCTGCACCCACTACAATCCTCTCCTGATCCTTGTAGTATGCATTAGAATAGTCCCTTCTTGGACCCCGACCCTTAGGTTTAGGCTTAGGGGTTGTATCCGAACGGGCAGCTGCTGGTGTTGACTGCTTTGTCGGGCAATCTGCTTCAGTATGGTAGGATTTCCCACAGATGCTGCACTTAGCGGAAGAAAGTGGGTTTTGTTTTGGCTTAAGCTTACCAGCTAGAGCAGAGCCAGTGGGTGGAGTAGTGGGACTCTGAGTTATGCCGGACGAGCTCGTATTCATTGGCATACTCGCAACAAGCCCTTAGGTGGTTGGCTTCTTCTCGGTAATGTAGAAGGAGAGGTCTGGTGGGGCATTCCTATGGAAGTCCTAAATTTTGAAAAGCTTGTGGAGGTCCTCGATGGTAGTGCACTTCGCAGCCCCTAGCCAGAGGATGTAGAGCCTATCCTTCTGAAAAGCCCAGTCAGCCCAAGGTTGCGTGGGGGGTTTGGCTTGTCCACGCCACTGATGGCGCCAATGTTCAGGGCTCAGCTTGTAAGCCTTTATCACGGCCTTCCGGACAGCCTCAAAATCTCCTTGTCGATCAAGGGGCAAGGTGGAATGAGCAGCCTTCCCTCTTCCTTGCATATGCTTTGCCAGAAGTAGAGCCTTCATCTCCCCTGCAACAGCTTATGTCTGGAACACTGACTCCACTTCGTGTAGCCACCTTACAGGATCCTTATCATCCACTGAGGAATGAGAGTATGGACAGGCAAGGATGGGGAGCCTGGCCCAGGTAGCGGAGTACCATTAGGTGGAGCTTGTGAGGATTGGAGCTGGGCCAATTCAATGTCTTTGTCCTTCATCTTTAATTCATGCTCCTGCCGTTCCTTCTCTCTTTTTCTCTCCTCTTGCCTTCACTCCCTGGCTTCTTTCTGGGTTTCTCGGACAAATTCCTGCAATTCCGTTCACTCATATCCGAGCCTCTGTCCCAAGTCCAGTATAGCCTGGATCTCAGAGGTGGCCATTTTGCTAATTTCCTCGAAATGACTACTAGATCACCCTCAACAATAATTTGTAAGTTGGGTGCTGGTCATGTGAGCAATTGCATGGAAGGGAAAGACACTCTGGCCAAAGCAGAAGTCCGGCAGCAGGAAGGATACAGATAGAGCGGTGCAGAGGTGCACCACGACCGATAATTGTACCTGGAAGAGACTACACTGTAGAGGTGTGCTAATGACAGGAACACACAGCAAAAGGTGTACCTGTAAGCTCTATGGCACGAAGCCATAAACAGGAATCACAATGATGGGTGATCCCCTAGGCAAGCTTGAAAAATAGGCCTATGGCAAGAATCACAGCGATGGATGATCCCCTAGGCTAGCTAGAATAATAGGCCTATGGCAGGAATCACAGCAATGGGTGATCCCCTAGGCTAGCTAGAATAATAGACCTATGGCAGGAATCACAGCCTGGCTAGCTATTAAAATTAGGGTTTGTAGTTGTGGCTGTCTGTTTAAGGGTACAATAAGAACACTAAAGGTAAACAAATGCCTAAAATAACACAACTTTAAAGCCGGGGGTTGAACCCGGGGGGGGGGGGGGGTGGGGGGGGGGTTGTTTAAGCGTAAGATAAGATTGCATAGGAACTGCTATTTTGGTTTAGCTGACAATCAATG
>NC_061100.1:65323829-65328251 GCF_015104395.2 Macrobrachium nipponense
ATATATTATATATATATATATATATATATATATATATATAACTATATATATATATATATAATATATATCTATATATATATATATATATATATATATATATATACATATATATATATATATATATATATATATATATGTATATATATATATATATATATATATATATATATATATATATATATATATATATTATATATATATACACATAAAACAGAAACATGTTCAAGAAAATGCTTACTAAACATGACATCGACAATTTTCTACGTCTAACCTGGACATTCAAGGCGTCCCATTCACGTCGATGCTCTATGGTTGAAATACCTATCAGTGCGGGTACGTAAATGGAGGATACTTCCACACAGACCTGTATTTGTCATTTCAGCTATAGTGGCATCTGCGATACGTGACGTGAGAAAATGCTTTGACTATGAAAGTAGTATGGGTTGATATGTCGTTTTGGACTGACGGGATTGCTTTATATAAGTCACACCCATGCTCATGGAATGTGAAATTCAAGCGTTGTTCCGACAGAAATCGGGAAGATATCGCTTACGACATATTAATAGGGAAGCTGCAAGGGAAGATACACCAAGAAAATAGACAAACAACATTTGAAGTGCATTCCAGAATGATATTCCCAAGCATCTGAGGAGATATCGACACACTGAACTTTTGGTCCTCATAAGATCTCCCTGTCGCTAAATACCATATTGTGGTGGTTGGCCTGTCGTCAGGCGATATAACTTTCCTCATACAGGTGTCTAAGTTCTTAATAAAAGGTGGTATTAATGCTAGAAGTTACCTAAAGGCATCCTTGCCCATCCTCAAATAATTATAGCAATCACCTGGATGATATTTCAGTTCATTTATGAAACATGTAAGAAAACTCATTTCTTTTTAGCAACCAGTCTTTTTCCCAATATCTCTTGCTATTCTTAGCAAGGTTCTTCATTTTGACGTAGTAAACTATAGCACAAATTGCCATAATTTCCAGTTCGCTGTTGGAGAGTACCTCCCCATCACTCTACCACGTCCAAGAAGCAAATGAGCACTTTACACAGACCGGGTCGTAACGTCAGTGGCCGTGTCATTTCTTTCGGCGCTGCTCCCCTTTCGACATGACTGGGGACAAGTCTGAGCTTAAGATCAGCGTTCTTTAATATAACTTTATCCTTAACAGAGTGAGAATTGCCGAGAGTAGAATAATTTTTAGTCAACAGTTCTGAAAGGGGTACTAATATTTAGCTAACTTATAATTAGATGTATGATAGGGTGTAAAGATTGGTCTCATAGGTGTATCTGGGGGCGAATGAATCCTGGGGTGCATATCATCTATAATTTTTACTTTTTTATTTTTTTAAGACGTAACATCCATTTTCTGCCCTCAGTTGTTAGGGTATTATGAAAATCAAGTGCTCTAATTTCAGAAAAATCATCTTGGCCTCTGAAAAATAAATATTTTTCCTAATAGTCCATTTTATCTTAAAAGACTGCTCATCTCCTTTTTTCTGGTCCGGTATTAACCAGATTTTCTACTGCTTAAGGATGTGATGGTCATTAAAAAAAAATGGAGTCCAGGGTGTTTTCCGTTTCCAAAATTCACCTTGGGGCAGTTCGAATAGTTGCATCTGAAGATTGCTTTTGTATGTATGTATGTATGTATGTATGTATGTATGTATGTATGTATGTATGTATGTATGTATTCCCATGAACTAAGGGACAAGAACATTCTGTCATGTAGGTTAATATCTCTAGGCAAAGACCCATTTCCAAACCAAAATTTTTGTTATTTCAGAGGAAGCAGCAGAAATTATTGGCAGCTGGATTATGAATACAGTTATTAGAGAGTGTTGTCTCCTAAGCTTCACCTCTGATTACCTGGATGATAAATATTCTGCAGTTGCAACCAGATATGTGTATAGGTATAGCTTAGAAATACCCCCACTCCAAGGCATTTGGTGTTGCTAAAAACATCTGTTTCGAAAGTAAGGATTAACTGAAAACGATTTCGATCAGAAGAGCCCCAAATAAAATTGAAAATACATACCTAACATAATTGGTAAAGTTGGAGCAGTCATGACCTAACATAAATGCAGGAAAGGTACTGACTAACAGGAGAGCAGTGATCATTACATTATTGCTAACAATAACCAAATTTAGGAGGTACGAAATTTAATATGAAGCAAAAAATGAACTCTCCAAGCGTATGCAAGGTGCATTTCATATAGAACTGCAGAATTCTACAAAATAAAATTGCTGAAAGAGATGTAGCCTACCAGTGGATCAGTAATCAGTAGACGACAGTAGTCTTTTCAAGCAAAAGAAGTCCATAAATACACACACAGAGAAAAAGAACAGCGAGGAATGTTAAGACCTACAATCGATATCGATAGTAATCAGCAAATTGGCATTGCCGCAATAAAGCTGCAATTAACAGCACATAACTAAAAGTAGGCAACGTATCTAGGTCTGATACAAAGGCCTCAGAAGTTGAATTTTGAAATAGATTTGCATTTGTAGAAATCAAAAACAAAGAGCAACAGACAATACTTGAGGACTGGTTCAGTGTCAAGAATGTACTATCAACCAGATGTATGAATATGGAGTAACAAGACGAAAGGCTTGGTATTGGGCGAGACTGACTTCTGATTATTAAAGTATAGCAAAATCAAAAGGTACATGAATACAAATTTCAAGACTAGATGAAGAACACAAAATAGAACAGGCTAAGTATTCAAACATAGTTGATGAAAGTAAATTAGGAGTAAGAGATAAGAGACAAAATTAATGATGAAGGTGATCATGTATTTAGTGGTAGTGTTGGTGTTTAGGTAACTAATAGAAACATTAACTTAATAATCACAAGTAAAATGAAAAATTGGAAAATGTCTGCCCAAAGGAGGAATGGCTTAATATTTGCAACAGAAGAAAGACGATGATCATGAAGTATTTTTGTGACACTAAGAATAAATATTATAAATATTATATGAATGATATACCAGAATCTGACAAAAAAGTATGCTTCTAACAGATTCACCGTATTTTTTTTTTATTGGAATCATTAATAAAGAAACTTTGGAGATGGAGAACACCAGGTCATGATGAAATCACCACAGAAGCGTTTTTAATTGATAATCAAATAATATCTCGAACAGATACTAAATTCGAAATATGGAATGAAGAAACAAAGCCAAATATCCTGGAAACTGGAAGTCTTATCTAAAGTGGCAGACAGAGAGGTGACCCGACTGAATGTGGTAACTAAGAGGTATTACACTAGCTGTACTAAAACAAATAATCAGTGTGTTTATTCTCTGTACACCGGAGAGAGAAAAAATGAATAATATGCTTAGAAATTGAAAAATGTGCTTCGGGGAATCCGTGATTCACACAGATCAGATATTTATGTTAAGACATATCTTACAGCAGAATATGCAATTCAAAAATTGCTCCATATGACTTTTTTATTATGAGAAGGCACTGGGTTGTTCACAATCACCTATCGTTTAAGCTCTTGTGTCACAAGATGTAGATACTAAGTTAATGTTCACAGAGTTTTGGAAAGAAAAAATAAATGTTATTTGGCCTTTGCTTCTTCCCCTTCTTTTACTAAAGATTTCGTGATGAAACGATGTCTGAAATGGAAATAAAGGCAGAGACCACAATAAATGGATACGTCTGTTTTCATCAGAAAAGGCCCATAAGGTTTTAAAATCGTGCTTAATAAAATTAATCATATATCTAGAGAGAGGGGACTCAAAATACACCTAAGAAAAGGAAAGTGATGAAGAGAGAGAGAGTATGGACAAAGAGGTAAAATTTCATTGCGTTGAAAGGAATTAAGCAGTTCTCATCAGATACAAAAAGGCAAACCATACAATGGGCCGGCTGTACGGACACGAAGAATGGCATTGCAATGAAATTGTATCTACTAGATTTTGTCTATTTAAAAATAAAGCTTTATTCACACTCTGACATAGCATTCAGTTGGAAGTTACATACGTAGATAAAATAATGACGAAAGTTCTATGGAGATGGTTTGAACATGTTCTTTGCCCAACCTCTGGGGAAAAAAGTATATGGCAGTGTCTCTTGGACTCCTGCATTCACCAGAAGAGTCGGACAGCCGAGGCCTAATTGGATGAAAACTTTAAGGTGGGAGCCAGAGATTTATGCAGGTTTGAAGGTGGTAAGTGCAGCAGAATTCCGCAGTCCTTCTGAAGTAAGAGCGAGAGAGAGAGAGTAATAACTGCATCTTCCCTTTTCCAAAAAAAACAACCAACGTTTTGTATACAACAATCGAAATAAATTTCACTGCTTCAAAGGAAGAAAAAGAAAAAAATGTGGACCAGCTATTTATTCTTGTAACTTGCGGTATTTCTTGAAGACCTCATGCTAGTACCTTTCCATAAGATAAAAATA
>NC_061100.1:65328751-65338751 GCF_015104395.2 Macrobrachium nipponense
AGTCCTTATTCCCCCTACCTGATTCCCCCACATATCTGTCTCCACAATTATTGCAATTGATTATGTATACCCCCGCTACATCATCTGTATTACTGTTCTTTCTCCTTCCAATTTATTTTTACATACTTTGTTTGTTTTTTAAAGTATTATCAAATGTATATACAAATTTATATTGACTTTCTTTCATTTTTGAAGTGATTTGTTTCATTTTAGGCATAAAAGGGAGGGCAACTATTTTCTTGTTTTCTTTATTCCATGTACTCTCTACATTCGCTCTGTAAAATATTTTTCTAGCTTTGTTGAGTGCCCTTTTTCTGAACCATTCCGGGTTATGCTAATGCATCGAAGCTTTTATCGATGTAATTTATTTCTTGCTCTATCTTGCAGGGTCACACGTTCTCATTGCCCTAAAAAGAAAAAATAAACCTGTTAGAACCCCTATTTTTATATCATGACTATGAAAAAAAAGAGAAGAAATGAATATATGAGTTTGTATGTGTGGGCTTTCTATATGTGCTGAATTCATATCCTGTTCTTTTCTTTCTATGAGTATGTCTAAAAACAAAAAGGGCAGTTTATTATTGTTACTTTTCTCTAAAGTGAACTGGATATTGTTATCAAACTTATTGAGCTCATCTAGAAAAGTTTCTATTTTATTTCCATCCCCTTGCAGAATAGCAAAAATATCATCCACGTATCTCCACCATCCTTGCAGTTTTAAGTTAGGGACATTCACATTAGGAACTAGATTAGTTTCGAAATATTCCCATATAGATGGTTAGCGAGTATAGGTGATAATGAGGACCCCATAGCTACTCCATATTTTTGTTTGTAAACAGTCCCTCAAACGTGAAATAAGTATCACTGACACACAATTTGATCAACTCAAGGAAGACGCCTATTTCGATGTTTGGATTGAAAATACCCTCATTATGTTTAGTCTGTAGGAATTCTAATACTTTATCTAAGGGACATTGGTGAATAATGCTACTACATCAAAACTAACCATGTGTCCCTTTATATTCTTTTTCTTAACGTTTGTCTATGAAATCTACTGATGTTTTTTTATATGGGATTCTGAAAATATACCTAGCTTTGTTGAGTGCCCTTTTTCTGAACCATTCCGGGTATGCTAATGCATCGAAGCTTTTATCGATGTAATTTATTTCTTGCTCTATCTTGGCAAGGGTCACACGTTCTCATTGCCCTAAGAATAAACCTGTTAGAACCTATTTTTATATCATAGAAACAAAGAAAAGAAACAGGATATGAATTCAGCACATATAGAAAGCCACACATACAAACTCATATATTCATTTCTTCTCTTTTCATAGTCATGATATAAAAATAGGGGTTCTAACAGGTTTATTTCTTAGGGCAATGAGAACGTGTGACCCTTGCAAGATAGAGCAAGAAAATAATTACATCGATAAAAGCTTCGATGCATTAGCATACCCGGAATGGTTCAGAAAAAGGGCACTCAACAAAGCTAGAAAAATATTTTACAGAGCGAATGTAGAGAGTACATGGAATAAAGAAAACAAGGAAAATAGTTGCCCTCCCTTTTATGCCTAAAATGAAACAAATCACTTCAAAAATGAAAGAAAGTCAATATAAATTTGTATATACATTTGATAATACTTTAAAAAACAAAGTATGTAAAAATAAATTGGAAGGAGAAGACAAGTAATACAGATGATAGTAGCGGGGGTATACATAATCAAATTGCAATAATGTTGGAGACAGATATGTAGGGGAATCAGGTAGGGGAATAAGGACTAGAGTCCAAGAACATAGAAGGGCAGTACAGCTTAACTCTCAGGGGAGTGCTATAGCTAGACATTGTTGGAAAACAAGACCATAGGATGGATTTCAAAAACAGTAGGCTTATATACAAAAGCAACAAAATTAGTCACAGGAGGGTAGTAGAAGTGCTCTTATCAGAGAGATCAAAGTAATTGAAGGAAACAAAGGTTTTACCTCAGAAGATCCCATAAGCCGAGCTTTTGATATTAAAAGAAGCTAAGATTGACCCTGCTGACCTGGAGATTAGGTTTCCTGCCCAACAGACTTTCGGTGACCACACCCTTACCACAAGGGTGAATCCCATTGACCATCAGCTCAGGATATCAGAGCGACAAGAGGGTATTGGCAACTCTCAAGAAAACCAGAACAGCCATCGCATAAATGACAGCACAACGAGAAGAAGTTCCAGAAGACTGCTGGGGCCTTGACCCAGGCTAACATCCCAAACATCTCTTGAGAATGGGCCACAGACGGCCTGAAAGTACTCGAGTGTGGAGTAAAACTTAATGTAAATACTTAGAAGTAAACAAGTTACAAATTGAATTTGTGGGTTTCTTTTTCAATCGTCAGAAGAAAACTGAAAGAAGTTTTTGTTTGGTTCATCATGTACCCACAGCAACATTACAACAGAAGTACATTTCAACAACTGTATGAAGTCGCTGGGAACTCAAGCTGTTTCATTATGCAAGAAGATATGAAACACAACTTTACAAAGCCAAAGCCAAAGCCATGAAAACAAGATCTGGTTTATAAGTGAATGTTTGAAGAACAAAGTGTGTCCAAAAACATATGGCAGGATTGGAAGAAGACCCTGGAGTGGAGGAAGCATTCAGCAGTTTTCAAGATGGATACATCAAGGATCAGTTGCAAGAGCTTAGGGAGAAGAAAGAAGCTGCATTTGCTGGTGTAAGGATACAAAACAAAACAAACTTCAAGAGACCATAAGGGGTGAGTGTACAAAAAAGTTGTTGGGCAGGTCAACAGTAGAGTAAACTTTGATACAAATCGTAACATGGTCAACATTAAAAATAAGTTTGAGAGTTTATTTAGTTATTCGGTTTGGATAAAAATTTAGCAATATGGATAATATAAAGAATATCTCAAGTAGATTATTGACTAGGGATAGAAACAGCAGCACTAGGGCTAGGATTAAATTTTTTGTGCAGGGACCACAAACAATATTAACATAGAATTCAACAGCAAGATTAACTACCTTAATGTTGAACATCACAATGATTTTAGCTCCTTTTCTCAGAGGAGTGATGATAGGAAGTAATGAAAGCAAACTTGGAGATATCTTGCCAAGGAGATTTAGTATCGCTCTGAAGGGATTAAAAAGCTACAAAGATATTAGAATTATGAAAGCTGACAAAGGGGGTAGTATTGTCATCATGAATAGCTCAGAATATAGGGTTAAAATGTACAGCTACTAGATGATGAAACTACTTATGCTAAAATAGAGAATCCTCCAACAATCCAAAAGCTTCAGAATACCTTTAATCAGAATGTGAAAGAAATAATCAGTAGACTAGGTAATGGGAAGGGACATGCTATGCACTAAATTATTCTCAAGTAAATTACCTGAACTTGCATATATATATGGCAGCCCCAAAATACACAAGGAGGGATGCCCACTACGCCCTATTGTTTCTAGTAGGAAATCTACCTAACAAAAACTTAGCTGTGTGGTTAGCTGGAGAACTAGGAATATACTTAGGTATATTTTCAGAATCCCATATTAAACATTCAGTAGATTTCATAGACAAAGTTAAGAAAAAGAATATAAAGGGACACATGGTTAGTTTTGAGTGATAGTAGCATTATTCACAATGTCCCCTTAGATAAAGTATTAGAATTCCTACAGACTAAACATAATGAGGGTATTTCAATCCAAACATCGAAATAGGCGTCTTCCTTGAGTTGATCAAATTGTGTGTCAGTGATACTTATTTCACGTTTTGAGGGACATGTTTACAAACAAAAATATGGAGTAGCTATGGGGTCCTCATTATCACCTATACTCGCTAACATCTATATGGAATATTCGAAACTAATCTAGTTAAGTCCAATGTGAATGTATACTAACTTTAAAAACATGCAAGGATGGGTGGAGATACGTGGATGATATTTTTGCTATTCTGCAGAAGGGGATGGAAATAACTAGAAACTTTTCTAGATGACTCAATAGTTTGATAACAATATCCAGTTCACTTTAGAGAAAAGTAACAATAATAAACTGCCCTTTTTAGACATACTCATAGAAAGAAAAGAAACAGGATATGAATTCAGCACATATAGAAAGCCCACACATACAAACTCATATATTCATTTCTTCTCTTTCATAGTCATGATATAAAAATAGGGGTTCTAACAGGTTTATTTCTTAGGGCAATGAGACGTGTGACCCTTGCAAGATAGAGCAAGAAATAAATTACATCGATAAAAAGCTTCGATGCATTAGCATACCCGGATGGTTCAGAAAAAGGGCACTCAACAAAGCTAGAAAAATATTTTACAGAGCGAATGTAGAGGAGTACATGGAATAAAGAAAACAAGAAAATAGTTGCCCTCCCTTTTATGACTAAAATGAAACAAATCACTTCAAAATGAAAGAAAGTCAATATAAATTTGTATATACATTTGATAATACTTTAAAAAAACAAAGTATGTAAAATAAAATTGGAAGGAGAAGACAGTAATACAGATGATGTAGCGGGGGTATACATAATCAATTGCAATAATTGTGGAGACAGATATGTGGGGGAATCATGGTAGGGGAATAAGGACCTAGAGTCCAAGAACATAGAAGGGCAGTACAGCTTAACTCTCAGGGGAGTGCTATAGCTAGACATTGTTGGAAAATGACCATAGGATGGATTTCAAAAACAGTAAGCTTATATACAAAAGCAACAAAATTAGTCACAGGAGGGTAGTAGAAGGTGCGCTTATCAGAGAGATCAAAGTAATTGAAGGAAACAAAGGTTTTACCTCAGATGATCCCATAAGCGAGCTTTGATATTAAAAGAAGCTAAGATTGACCCTGCTGACCTGGAGATTAGGTTTCCTGCCCAACAGACTTTCGGTGACCACACCCTTACCACAAGGGTGAATCCCATTGACCATCAGCTCAGGATATCAGAGCGACAAGAGGGGATTGGCAACTCTCAAGAAAACCAGAACAGCCATCGCATAAATGACAGCACAACGAGAAGAAGTTCCAGAAGACTGCTGGGCCTTGACCCAGGCTACATCCCAAACATCTCTTGAGAATGGGCCACAGAAGGGCCTGAAAGTACTCGAGTGTGGAGTAAAACTTAATGTAAATACTTAGAAGTAAACAAGTTACAATAAATTGAATTTGTGGGTTTCTTTTTCAAACTGCATATTGTTATATTTATTTCATTTTTGGCATACTATGACCGGTATTTGCCGCTTGCTATGTTTAGTATGTTTATATCTTCAAAATCAAACCAAGTTGCAATCAAGTTATGGATAGTTAAAAATATTTATCCAATTAAAGAAAACTGATGGATGTTGAAACTCGTATTCGTGGGTGAGTTAGTGTAAGTATTTCAGGGCGCATGAGTTTACCTGATATTTTATGTAGTGCTGAAACTGACATAATGATTTAGCTATTTTGCCGCTGATTTTCTGAGGCCTGGTAAAAAAGAAATGTGGTGGGATTTGGGATGGTTGATGGCACGAATGCATTAAACAAAACGTGTAAAGACATTCAACATATTTCCAGTCATTCATGCACTACCTGGATCAGATTAAGTATTTCTGCTTTTTACTGCTGCATGAAGAGGTCGTATTAACATTCCAAACTACAGAAAAAAAAAACTTATATATATATATATATATATATATATATATATATATATATATATATATATATATAGATATATATATATATATGTGTGTGTGTGTGTGTGTGTGTGTGTGTGTGTGTGTGCGTGTGTGTGTGTGTCTGCATAACCGAATCACGAAAGTTTGGAACAGGATAAATGCATAAATAAAAGTATAAGCCATGATGGAAAGTGAAACACTGGGGTACTGCAAGATCTTTCGGCTCAACAGAAGGATCTTGTTCCAGAAAATCAGAAAGTGCAAAAAAGGTCTTGCAAAAGAAAAGAATGCATGGAAAGTTATGAAACTAAAAAGTAAGATAGAAAATGCAGAACAAAAGATTATACAATCAAAAGAAAATGAAAAACGGGACTTGGAAGAAAAAAACCTAGTTAATATCAAGCAAAACCGCAAACTATTGTACTCATATGCAAAAAAGATGAATAAAAGAAGAATAGAAATAGGCCCTCTAAGAAATGAAGGGAGATTATCGAATGAAAAAAGGAAATATGCAACATATTAGCAGAGAGATATAGGAGTGACTTTATCCTTAGAATTGATAATGAAGATTATGATACAGAAATAAGGGATGAAAATAGTGAATATTTATCAGACATAGATAATAATGAAGCCGATATTGTGTATGCTATTAATGAAATTAAAAATGGATCAGCAGCTGGGCCTGATGGTGTCCCTGTTATTCTGTTAAAGAAACTAGATCATTCTATCACAAAGCCGTCTGCAATATATTAAGGCAAAGTGTAAATACAGGCAAGATTTATGATGAGCATAAATTAGCATATATTACCCCTACTTTCAAAAGTGGATCAAGACTAGAGGCAAGTAATTATAGGCCTGTGAGTCTAACATCACATATTATGAAAGTGTATGAAAGGGTAATGAGGGAAAATATTATGAAACATTTAATAAAAAATAATTTGTTTAATATAGGATAACATGGTTTTGTACCCAGAAAAAGTACACAAACCCAACTGTTAGTCCACCATGAGATCATATATAAAAATAGGATGAATGGAAAAAAAACAGATGTGGTTTATCTAGATTTGGCAAAAGCATTTGACAAGAAGGACCATAATATATGAGCGAAGAAAATTAAAAAAACATAATATAGTGGATAAAGTAGGAAGAGGATAAAAGAATTTTTACACAACAGAAAACAGATAGTTATTGCAAACGATGAGAAATCGGATGGAGCTAAGGTGATATCCGGTGTGCCACAAGGTACAGTGCTAGCTGCATTGCTGTTTGTTATTATGATTGCAGACATAGACAGTAATGTTAAGGACTCGGTAGTGAGTAGTTTTGCCGATGACACAAGAATAAGTAGAGAAATTACTTGTGATGAAGATAGGAACGCGCTACAAAGAGACCTTAACAAAGTATATGATTGGGCAGAGGTAAATAGGATGGTATTTAACTCTGATAAATTTGAATCAATAAATTATGTAGATAAAGAAAGAAAGCTTCTTTATCTACATAATAAGGAAGCAGTTAAAGACCTTGGTGTGATGTTGAATAAGAACATGTTATGCAAGGATCAAATAGCATTTCTATTGGCAAAATGCAAAGCAAAAATGGGAATGTTGTTTTGGCCCTTCAAAACAAGAAAAGCTGAACACATGATTATGCTTTAAACACGTATGTTCGTAGTCCACTTGAATATTGCAATATGATATGGTACCCACATTACCAAAAGGATATTGCACAAAGGTCCTTTACAGCTAGAATAGAAGAAGTTAAGGATCTTGACTACTGGGAATGACTACAATTTTTCAAATTATATAGTCTAGAAAGGAGAAGAGAACGCTGCATGATAATACAGGCATGGAAACAGATAGAAGGAATTGCCGAAAACATCATGGAGCTAAAAATATCAGAAAGAGCAAGCAGAGGTAGATTAATAGTGCCCAAAACTATACAGGAAAACTAAGGAAAGCACATAGGACATTAATCCACTACGCATCGACAATGTAGCATAAGAATATGCAGTCCTTTAAAACACTAGGATGATTTATAAAAAGATCTCTACCAATTCAATAATGGCATTAAAATACATATAATAAGTTAAGAGATTTAATTTAAGGGACTAGTGATATGGACGCCAAGAAAAATTACTTCAACAACTCAATTGATGTGTGCCAACAAAAAGTGAGACCAACTTCAAATTAATCAAACGTCTTAAAGTCTGAAGAGTTCCCCATCAATAATAGATCTTCATGCCGAGCAGAGCTGGTAAAAGGCAGAGAACCTTGCCGCCCGCTGCCGCTCCGTGGTTCAGAAATGTAGACAATTCTTATCCTTCCATTGTTAGCAGAAAATATGATCCATAACAAAAGTCTCTGTAAAGTTTCTCAAATGTTCCCAGAATTAGACACAAGCCGTGGTAAGGAGAGTGGTGAGCTGTTGGTGGGTGGGAAATAAACTGCCGAATGTTAACAAATAAACCTCAAAGAAAAATCTGTTTACGTTACTAGAAGTTCTTGAATGATTAAACAGTCGTTAAACGACGAAACTAGCGGGTAAGTTAAATCTCAAATTGTTAGCACACAACTGCTTCGTTACCAATGATGACTACGTACTTAAAGAATTAATGACGAAGAGACCTTTTTAAATTTTTAAATAAGGAAAAAAATTATTTAAGAAACTTATAAGATATGTTATATCTTATTTTCTACACACACACACACACACACATATATATATATATATATATATATATATATATATATATATATATATATATATATATATATATATGTATACATATATATATATATATATATATATATATATATATATATATATATATATATATATATATATATATATATATATATATATATATATATATTATATATATAAGTATGGAGGACAGGAGCAATCACTCAGGGATAGACATATTGGAGTAGGGAGACGCGTTCTGTCTTTCATCCATTATTAGCGCCCGACGTTTCGTATCAGCTTGATACATTTTCCAGGCTGAAACGATTACACATCCATTGACGTAGATAAGTAAAAGGATACACACAATGTTTACCAACACCAAAATTAAAAAAACCTTTTAATAAATTTAAGAATAAAAACAGAGTAAAAACAGAAACACAGAATAACAGTGAAAGGGCTAGGAGCGAATACAGAGAAACAAATTAGTTAAAAAATAATAATAATAATAATAGAAAAATATATAATAATAATAATAATAATAATAATAATAATAATAATAATAATAATAATAATAATAATAATAATAGAACGAACAAGACGCCTACCCACAGCGGTAGCGGAAGGAGAACTAACACGAAAAATTGTATGGAAGGGAGTGTAAACAAAACAACAGCTAATTAGGCAATAAACAGTTGGGTGGAAGACGATTGGTGGTTAGAGAAGGTACAGTTAGCTTGATTATTATTGATTCAAGGGTGGTTAGTTCGTCTATATGTCGGGTTCTTCCTACAATATTAAAATGACTGGCATCTATGTGTGTTTTGCAAATTTACTGTGATTTCTTATGTTAGATTGTTCTGGATTTGATAGTCGACAACCCGTTCTATGGCTAATTCCTTGATGAGAGGAAATTCGGACTTTTAGCAGCCTCCTGGTGCAACCGATGTAAGTGCCGAGATCACATCTGGGACAATTATACTCATAAACGACACCGGAGGCAAACAGGGGGCTGATCTTATCCTTGACTTGGAAGAGTGAGCCGATAGTTCGGGGGTTTATGGGAATTAGTTTCAAATTAAGGGCAGGCAATTGCTCATTGAATAGGGTGATGCATTTTTTCCTAAATTTATTATTATGGAGAAGGGAAATCTAGCAAACATACGGAGCTTGGGGACACTATGGACTTTTGGAGGTGATTGAATTTCAGATTAAGTAGCCATTAAGGGATCTATGAAAAATTGCTGGAGGGAAATAATTACCCTTAAAGTAGTCAGTAAGGAAAGTCACTTCAGTATGAAAGGTAGGACCAGCTTGATGTCAGATTAATGGCTCTATGGAGGAGAGTTGACACGGAATTCATTTTAAAGTTAAAAAAACATGAACTAAAATAAAAAAATTGGTCCCCAGGCCAGTAAAGGTGCTCTTTCTATAAATACCAGTATGAAAGCCAGACTCGTCCTTGGATATCCTCACATCAAGGAACGGAAGTGAATTCTGTGTTTTTGTTTCAACGGTAAATCTAATGTTATGGTGTTGGTTGTTTAAATACTCAAGAAAGGTATCAGCATGGTAATTACATCTGAACAAGGCGAAAGTGTCATCTAGGTAGCGTCTATAAAAGAGTGGGCGGAAATTAGGTGGGCATACATCTAGAGCTCGC
>NC_061100.1:65343751-65348751 GCF_015104395.2 Macrobrachium nipponense
GTTCTTAGATTTTGTGATTTAACTGAAATCACTTATTAATTACGCAGTAGAAAAAAAGGAAGAAAAGTGTCTCCATTTATCTTGATTTTATATAAAGAAATTCCTGAAAGTTTCTAGATTAAAGTACACAAAATAGCAAAGATGGGTCATTATCCACACTCATTATTATTTACCCAACTACACCTGCACAAAAAGATGCATTTTTAGTTGGATTGCTTTTAAGATCAAAATATACTGTCGCTATAATAAAAAGAATAAAACCTTCGAAGGTTTATTGATTGTTTCCGCGCGCAAGAGACAATGGAGAAATCAGTACAAAAAATTATTAATATCAGTTGAGCCGGAAGAGGCTTAGTGAAAAACTCAATCAGTCCCACAGCCTCAGCAGCACCACATAACCTTTTCTAGAAGTAAAAGTAATCGCTTAATTAAGAGCTGCAAAAAAATATGTATATAAATAAATAAATAAAAATAAGCACTTTCCGCGACTGTCTGCCCAGCATATGAATAGCTCCTGAAAACATGTGTTTTTATTGTTCTCTCTCTCTCTCTCTCTCTCTCTCTCTCTCTCTCTCTCTCTCTCTCTCTCTCTCTCTCTCTCTGAATAGCTTTAGAGCTTTTGTATTTTCCACCAGTCCATCATTGATAGTGTATTTTATAGGAATTTTTATCCGGCATTATCATTATTACTTTGCAGTCGGAAGCTATTTGTCTTACTATTTCAAAATTAATTTAAAAAAAAGGAGATAATTGTATATCTTGATTATATGACCTGATAAACCATTAATCTCTTCTGGCAGTTAATAAAAGTTAAATGGGGCAAGGTTTTATAAAACTTTCCAAACTAGACAAATGAGTTTTAAGAATATCTTGAAGCTCCCTTTCACTTGTCTAAACTTTCCTCGTTTAAGATATGTAACAAAATTCCAGAATCTTATCAGGTTTGAAAGTTCTCTATGAAAAGTTAAGGGGATTGGATCAATCCCAGATACAAGTTTTGTGCAACTATCGCTTGTACTCTGCTAGAAAAATCTTTCTAAATGAAAATATCCCCCAAAAATTATAGAAAAGATATAATTAAGAAAAGTGTACCATATGGTGATTATGACACTCGCCTCACAAGGAAGAGAGCTCTGGTTTAATTTCAGGGGAGTGATTGGATAATATATATATATATATATATATATATATATATATATATATATATATATATATATACATATATGAATAACTTGATCACGAAGTATATAAAACGTGATGCTATGTATAAATAAAAGTTTTTGCCACGAAGGAAAAAATGAAAAAGCGAGATAGTCAAGTACTTTCGGTCCGAACAGGACCTTTACTCAGTAAAGGGTCGTCCAACAGGACCCTTTACTGAGGCAAACTGATTTTACAGAGGACAACATAGTCAAAAAGAAGGCTTAATATCCAAACTGACACTACAAGATTAGCATTAAGGGCGATTTTTTCACTCTACAGAAAGGAGAAACATCTGAGGGTAGCCACACCTTGGGGTGAAACACGCAGTCAACAAGTTATTCTTCCAGAAAACAGTACATTTTGAAAAAACACGGAAGCATATACAATTTAATATCATGAAATTTACACAAATTTTTTTCCCAAAAAATTATTATTAAAGAAAAGACGAAAGAAAATATAAATATATATTTCGAGCAAGAGAAAGAGAGAGAGAGAGAGAGAGAGAGAGAGAGAGAGAGAGAGAGAGAGAGAGAGAAATAATAACTATATACATGTGGGACTAATTTATTAGTAATTCATTTATTTTAAGGTCCTTCATAATGATTATGTTTCAAGAAATTTACTGGAATCGGCAATTATACAAATCACTAATAAAAACAACCTAAATCTTAGTCTGGGAATGTACCATTTGGACCCATATATTGTAAGGTGTTTATGAAGGACCTTAAGATAAATGAATACTAATAAATTAGTCCCACATGTATATAGTTATACTCTCTCTCTCTACTCTCTCTCTCTCTCTCTCTCTCTCTCTCTCTCTCTCTCTCTCTGGTTCGATATTCTCTCTCCCTCTTTCTCTTGCTCGATATATAATTTATATTTTCTTTCGTCTTTTCATAATAATAATTTTTTGGGAAAATTTGTGTAAATTTCATGATATTAAATTGGTAATGCTTTCCGTTTTTTTTCAAAATGTACTGTTTTCTGGAAGAATAACTTGTTTACTGCGTTGTTTTCACCCAAAGGTGTGGCTACCCTCAGATGTTTCCTCCTTTCTGTAGAGTGAAATCGCCCTTAATGCTAATCTTGTAGTGTCAGTTTGGATATTAAGCCTTCTTTTGACTATGTTGTCCTCTGTAAAATCAGTTTGCCTAATGTATAGGGTCCGAACAGGACAGGACCGAAAGTACTTGGCTATCGCGCTTTTTTCATTTTTTTGCCTTCGTGGCAAAAAACCTTTTATTAGTACTATGATATATATATATATATATTATATAATATATATATATATATATATATATATATATATATATATATTTATATATATATATTTTATATATATATATACGATATATATATATATATATATATATATATATATATATATATATATATATATATATATATACCGTATATATATATATGATATATATATATATCATATATATATATATATATATATATATATATATATATATATATATATATATATATATATATATATATATATATATATATATATATATATATATATATATATATATATTATATATATATATATATATATATATATATATATATATATATATGTGTGTGTATATATATATATATATATACATATATATATATATATATATATATATATATATATATTATATATATTATATCTAATAAAAGGAGCCCATAAAAACACCAAATATAGAGAGAAAAGTACTATATTTCAGAGACTGCTGTCTCTCTCTTCAGGTATATGAATGAGAAAAGTTTACAGAAAAGGTCGTATTTATACCAAGAGATCCATCCACAGGTAAGCCAATTTAGGTCACCCCGGCTGATAACCTTCCTTTAATCTTCTTAAGCGTTGGTTGAATGAAAACCTTGTCGATCACATCTGAATCCCATGCACCTTTTGAGATGTTCATTACCTACCTCTCTTTTATTAAGGCCGATTCCATCATTTGACTTTTGTACAGGTATGGACAACAGAACTCAGGTATTTTCAACCATATAAATGACATAACCTGGAATTTGTCACATATAATTTATAGCAGCAACTGCTGGTACAAGAGTCAAATGATGGAATCGGCCTTAATAAAAGAGAGGCAGGTGGTGAACATCTCAAAAGGAGCATGGGATTCAGATGTGGTCGACAAGGTTTTCATATGCACTCGAGTTGATTTAAATCCAAAAGATTATATATATGCTATATTGATATACTTATATAAATGCAAGTCATGAAGATAAATACTCTACAAAAATACAAGTGTATTTCTGGTAGTTAGATGACACACAAAGATTATATGTATTGGTATATGGTTATAAGGATTATATATTATATATATATATATATATATATATATATATATATATATATATATATATATATATATATATATATTGATATTGATATTGATATAAGGTTATAAGGATAAAAATTAATGGTACCTTGTGAGAGATAAAATATAAGATATAAGATACAAGGTATAACATATAAGATAATAGGATTAAAGATTTGTGTACACATATATTCCCGGCGCATTCAACGCAATGATATATTGATTCATTGCTTAAATTATATATGCTTCAGATAGGTGCACGCTGTTAGATTAATGATGTATACTTCAGATAGGTGGGCGCTGTTAAATAAATTATATATGCTTCAGGTAGGTGCGCACTGATAGATTAATATACTGATAATTTTACACATGGAATGCATTGTTAATGAGATCCTCTACTTCACAACTAGCCAATATACTGATCAACTTTTCACGCACTTCACAATTCCAAACAAATCACCTCGCGTCAATGAAATGGCCGGTTTCATGCAACACAGACGTCAAATGCCTTGAGATTGTGTGGACGGTCTCAGACATTCTGTCGGTGAGCAATTCTTGTTCTCCTCATCCTGTGGCAAACGAATAAGTTCACAGCGATCGTAATCGCGACCGTGGCCAAAACTGTAGCTAGTAACACATAGTAATGAAGATCCTCCATAGTAGCTAAATGCGTCAGCTGCTTGGCTACTTTCTTGTTGTAGGGAAGTGGGAGAGCAGAGATGTGGGTGGTACTCCAGGAAAAATTTGCGAAGTAGGCCCTCTCCCGAATTGTTGTGCTTTTCCCTTGGTGGGTGTAGTTGGCCATTGCTCCACTGGAGGCATCAGCAGCGATGAACAGATAAGAATCTGTAGCTGATCCATCCGTACAATCGACCCGTAACTTCTCTAGGAAGAATCTCAGCCAGGTTCTGTTGTTCAGCCTGAGACTACACTGATACTTGTCATAAGGGTAGAGGTGATCCACGCAGTGTTCTCGCGTATGGGGCAAAGTTCCAATAAAGGATAGGTCTGACTCACATGATCCCTCGGACACATTGCGGAATTCAAAGGAGTCAGGCATACAAACCTTTTTATCCATGGCTGTGTAGCAATTAGTGAACGATTCTAGGTCTCAGACGACCGTAAAAGTTTCCTTGTTAGAGGAAATTAATATGTAGCCAGACAGATTCGATATCACTGGTAATGAGCTATTTGACGTGTAAGTGGGAAATGGAGGTACTTTATAAGATTCCCATGCATCAGAATGATCAAAGAGGATATTAATCATGATTCTATAATGTTCCATGCTGACTGAGAGGCTATAATAGAACTTAATCTTATGTGCTTCTAACAAAGGATTGTAACCGAGTTTGTCACGCTCATTCTCTAAGGTTAATGTTAAGTCTTTTATAGGTAACAAGTGCGGTGACAAGACTCCTTTAGTTGTGAGGGTTATTGCTTCGATATAAACTTTGGATTTTT
>NC_061100.1:65353751-65363751 GCF_015104395.2 Macrobrachium nipponense
CATTAAAATTGCCCCACCTATTATCCCAAAATGTTAGAATATCATCTACATATCTCATCCACAGCATGTTTGTGGGTTTTATTGCATTTATTACTGTAGTTTTAAAGTATTCCATGCATAGATTGACTAAAACAGGACTTAAAGGACTACCCATACACCACCCGAAGTTTTGCTTATAGAATGATTCCCGAAATGAAAATACGTTATTAGATGCTCATAATTCAACTAACTTGATTATTTTGTCAAGCACCAATGGGAAATGATCTGACTAGGCGGATAATTTTTCCCTCAAAAACTGAAGAACGTCCTTTACTGGTACTTTTGTGAATAGGGAATCTACGTCAAGTGGTATATGTGCTTCTCTGAATTTGTGACAAAAATCTTCCGAATGTTTAATGTGACTGGGAGAAAAAAGTGTCTTAAAAACTGGAAAGGAGGCCAGCTAACTATTTAGAAATTTTGTAATTGAAAGCTCCGGCACATGAAACGATGGCCTTCCCTTTCAAAATTAGAACCTTGATTTAAGAGCTGTGGGTCTCTTGAATGTGGTTGTGTTCATATTTGTCCCCTTTTGATACAGTAACTTTTTTTGAGCAATAATTCAGTCTATCTTTGCCCTCTGAGGAATTTTACAATTTATATTAAGCTCATATCCAGCTCCTTTGTGTATCGCACATATTCACATGAGACATTTGTGCTGCAGGTATCCCTGCTGCGTTCTTGCTGTAAAGTGGATTTTTCGTACCCTTAGTGATCTGGCCTGATATGCATGCTGCAACTCAACCCACTTCGTTGCTCCCAGCTAATATTCCAGCATTTGGCTTTATATGAGGGTCATAAGCATCCATATTGACGCCTTGAAATCAGTAGATCAACGTTGAGCGTAAATACATTCCCCTGTAAATTCAACTCTCCAAGTTTTCATAACTTGCATTTGGCCCTCAGCCTTCCTGTTTTTGTATCTGATTAAGCTGATAGGTATCAGACTTAAATCAGATCACTGGCAACCTTTTGACCAGCATTTTCTCAGTACAGATCAATGTTAAAGTGATTTCATGAGAGAAAAGTGAACCTGAAATTCAATAGCCATAAGCCCAGAAGATCAATAGGAAGGAAAAAAAACTTCACAGCAAGGTAAGAGTATTTTTTTTTCCAGCTTAGACATTTATTGTTAGGAAAAAACCAATTGCGATTGTCCAATTTTTAAGCTAGGAATAGGAAGCTTAGAATTGCGTGTATTCCGAATTTAACTACGAGAGAGAGAAGGTCAATAACTAACCCATAGGTTCTGTGCTGTGCATGAAGCAAGGTAGCAATGAAAAGTGGTAAAATTACTCTAGGAAGCAGTGTCAGGCTTCCTTTGCAAAAGAAATAAATTGTGAAAATCTCGTGTCAAAAGAAATTACATTAGCTAGGCGTGCGACCGCTCTTTTGCTGGGTGTTATTTGAGCGAGCAAACATGATTTTTCCAGAGTATAAAGTTCCCAGAGCAAGTCTCTCTCTCTCTCTCTCTCTCTCTCTCTCTCTCTCTCTCTTGCATATTTCCTGCCTCATGTGGAGTGGAATAGGGCTGTAGGCACAGATAGGCAACACGTGAGAGATAACCTCCGAAGAGGTAAATAGATAGGAAACTCCCTGAGTCCATTATTGAATATGGGGAAATATCTTTATTTTTTCTTTCTTTTATAGTAACACGAGCGAGTTTGAACAGACCATAGCACATGTGTATGCGAGGTAGGGAAGGAAGGCAGATGGAAGAATGCATGTAACCACATACACATTCCCCAAGGCCATTCATCCAAACTCCAAACTCCCCCTCCCTCCCGACCTATCACTCACTACTAAGACGACCTTGTGATTTTCCCACGATAAAAGGCTAAAAATAGAACGGGGAAAAAGGAGCAGACAACATTAAACTGGGTATTTCAACGATGCCCGATCTGGGAGAAATGAACAATAAAGAGACCCACGGATCTATATAATTTTGCGTCTTTATTAATGCCTTGGTTTTATGTAATTCGACGTTGCGAATTTCATTTACCGTCTCTCGACGGGTTATCATTATCTATTTATTTTTCTCTCTCATTCTGACAAACTGCTTTTGATTTGGGAATAGTAATAGTCTGTGAGGCCGATATTAATTTTCTAACCCTTGTGACAAATAATTTGCAGCATTTAATATGGGCGCATTGCATTTCAGTCTATTGGCTGCTATTGAATTTAATTGTTCGTAAGGCCATATTTCACACCCAGTGACCCATAAGTCCGCAGCATTATTATATATGCGCATTTCATTTGCCATAATTGTATACGACATCTCATTACCGTCTGTTGACTGGCCTTTATTTTTTTTGCAGTCTGTTTGACTGCTTTAATATTTTGATACGCTCACGGGGCGAATATTTTGCTGCATTTGTATATGCGGGCTCATCAACAAGTCTGCTGACTAATTGTGCGTGCGACCACCATTTCGCCCCCTTTACGGCGAATCTTTTCATTCTGTGACTGCTGTTCCATGGGACCATTCGTGCAGTATTCCTACCCATTCTTAAGTCCTTTGTGGCGATCTAATTCCATTTTAGGAATCTCTTCTCGATCATGTAAATCTATGACTTTTAGCACGTGTTGGCATTGAGTAATTCCTCTCTCTTTTGCTGTGAGGAAAATTTGATCTCCTTTCACCTTCGTGGAATTTGTGTTAATCCGCTCTTGAGACATTATTCCAGGGCTTAGCGCACTTAGTGCACTTATAAACCTATTCCTCCAAAATGGCGAGTAATTGTGCGTTAGAGTAAATTATGGCTTTTACTGAAGCAGGGAAGGCCGCGGGTCTAAGGGACCAAGAATTAGCTACTTGGGTAGCCAAATAGAGAGAAAAGGAAAGGATAGAAGGGGAAAGAGAAAGAGAATTCCAGGAGAAAAGAGAAGCAGCCAAAAGAGCGGAGAGGGAGAAAGTAAGAGAAGAAAAGGAGAGAGAAAGAATAGCAATGGAGAAAGAAAGAGAATTCCAAGAGAGAAAGGAAGCAGCAGAAAGGGCAAAGAAAAAAGCAGAATGGGCAGAGAAAGCAGCAGAAATGGCTCACCAACGGGCTATGGCTAATGCTAGCATACAGCCTCTACATCCCGTTCATCACATTCCATCCTTAGTAGCATGGGCACCCTCATACGACTGTGGAAAGAATCCAAGCCGGAGGTCTGGCTTGATCACATAGTAAAGATCCTGGAAAACTTCCAGCCTCCTCCCACCGATGTAGCCCTCCTCTTGGGGAAATCCATCGAAGGCAAGGGTATCTCGCTTGCGTATGGAAGGCCATCATCAAAGCCCTCAAGATCACTCTCGACAAGTGGCTACAAAAATGGAGGAGCATGCCAAAGGAATCCGGGATGTGGCAGAGAAGATGCCCCCCTCCAGAGGTGGACAAGGGCATCCAACACTGTTTCGGCAGACGAGATCCTCAAACTTTTCTAGTTGTAGGATTTCCTATCATATGCCTCTCTTGAACTTGCCACGTACTTGGTGGACAAAGATGCAAGGATGATTGTGGAGTGCTGAAAGTGGACAGATGCATGGGACACCCACCACCCACTACAAAGATCCCTCATCAAGAAAATTCGCCCTGTCGCCACTTCTTGCCAACTCCCAGGTAACGCAGCATCAACAGGCATTGTAATAACCCTGGGCATTCTTCTGAGCAATGCCTCACTAAACCAGATCCTCCTCAGGCAAGGCCCGTTCTCCCTCAGAATTAAATCACTAAAATAATAATAAGAATAATTGCCACTGGCAGTGGAATAACCAGCCAAAGCTTGATTATAGCAGGAGCTTTTGTGACTCGTGCAGAATGCATGGGCACACCTCTTCATTGGCTCATTGCCCCAAACAGGGCGCTGCTCCCGCCATTGCCATGGCAATGACAGACCCGTCAACCTTAGGCCCCTCTGCTCAGGGCCCAGTATTTTTTGCACCTCCCAAAACTCACTATCCAGCAAACCAGGTATGAGCATTCGAGGACTCTGGTAGCAGCTATCGGTAATTAGGGAAGATAAAGTTCCTCCTGGAGCGAGGATTGCGAGGCATAATTTGATTGCTAGTAAACACCTCAATCACTTTAAAATGTTCATTCCCACCATCCGGTTAAGGATCACACTGCCTCACTGTTCAAAAATATGTACTCTGGCGGTGGCGACATAGATTTCCGGTGATTATGATGTCTTGTTAGGCCAAGACATTATGGCACCTAATTTTGCACTATCTCAGGGATCCCGCCCTTACCTCACTCTGGACCATTCCTGCAGTCCTCCCAGACCTGTCCTTAGAAGCGTCGAGCTGAGTTTGAATCCTCCTACACTGCCAGAAATGGCCTTAGTGCCAATGCAAAGGCAAGATTTGAATCTTCATCTTGAAGCTCTCTGTCCAGGCTACCTCTCCACAGCCACTGGCTTGACTCCATTACCGATGCCGAAAGCAGTGGAACAGCCAATTCCCTAGGACCTACCTGACCAGAGCGGAAGCTCCACCAAAGTTGTGGCTTTGCAAACTGCCCCTGAGTTGGTCCCCCAAAATCAGGAGCCCGTAACTATCTTCTCCTTTTCCCCTTCATCAACAGCTAACCAGTCCAAGCGTAAGAACTCTGGCGACCCTCCATGGCTAAGTCAAGCAGCGTTAGGCACGGTGGTGAATGCTCTTGTTCTGACTGTCGTTGCAATCGATTCCGATGCTATTGCAGCAACTTCTATGGACCTACTCCTTTCGAGTTCCACCACGGCATTGTCAAATCAACCTTGGAGAGGTCAAAAAAAGAAAGGTAGAAGACGCCAAGGATTACAACAAATTTGGAGGAGCCCATAGGCTCTCTCCGCACTATTGCCTTGGCACAATGTCATATTCCTTTAGAGAATTTCGGCCCATTTCCATTTCTTTCTTTCTTCCTCTCTAGTGACTGTTCTTATATTGTACTTTACATACCCTCTTCTTTCTAATTTCCTTCTCTTTTCTTCGTCGCCTCTTGGGCCCCTCTTTCTATTGCATGCTCTACTTAGGCAGTGCTCATTCACCAGCATATCTGGCATTGAGAAGTTGATAAGTCATTGAAAATTATTATGATGGCTTTTGCGAGCTTCTAGTGATACCCTTTAAGAAGTCTTCAAACTTCTTAAGTGCCACTTCTGGCACCATATCAATTAAAGGGGTAATACACACATATGAGCAACCAGAAATTTTTTTATTTGGCCTAGTAAGGTGATATTATTAAAGCAATACCTCGTTTATCTTTTCTTGTCTCCTTTTTTTTAAAATTAATCTTGTATTTACATGTGTATTCTATTATTTAGGTTTATTTGTATCGACTGAGAGTCCCTATTTAGTTCTATCTTATTTTTTAGCGTTCGTCTCTGCCCGCCTGGTGCTGGGCTAGAGTTGTATTACCTAACCGCAGGGCCCCTAACAACCTTGCGGACGCACATTTGTAATGACCTCTCAGAGCAAGTTAACTGCATGAAATGTTTACGTGAAATAGCATTCATATTCGATAGAACTAACCTATTACTAACCCTTTTAGAATGAGGCTACCTTAAGTAAGAAATCAGTAAGATAAACTTATATGTTTACTTAGATTTTACAATTTATCATTCTTTATTTCTTGAAAGTAATTGCTAAATGCATTAGCTAATATTTGAGAATAATATGCCTGGGCAAAGGTAATATTTTGTATATCTATAAATTTATTACAATTAGTTTTCCTTTCCTTTCGTTTGTGTTCACTTACACATAAGGGACTTTCCCGAGAGGAGTTTAAATAATTGTTAATGAGTAGAGTGTATCTTTTAAAATAAACCCAATGGCAAATTGTTTTACTGATAGCTAGTTGCTGCGAATAAATGAGAGTATTGTTAGTATTAAATGAAAGTAATAAATTTCATAAGCTTAAGTGACTCAGTGGAGAGAAAAAAAGAATTATCTCATGGTGAACGCAAAATTTTTCGCCATTTCAACCTGTTTGCGGAGGTCCTGTGAATCCCCTTTTCTTTTACTATGTTAATTAGTATTTAACAAAACCACAAAGTCTGGTTCTCCTTTTCTCCCTCTGACGCATCCCATTCTGCCTTTTTTCTTTCACCTGTGCTGCCCTCTATCGTTCGTTGCAAGTCATAAAAGTGGACGACGCCAGAAATTCTGCCTCATTCTCCCCCAAACCCAGTTCGCATCAGGTCACACCTGAGTGATACCCTCTTGCCAATGAAGAACGTGCACCTGGTTTCCAGGACACTGACTCACGTGCCTAACGCTGCTCCCACATAAAGCCCTGGTCTTATTAATGCCATGAAGAAGTCGACTTCCTTCACCTACATTTTACAAAGATATATCTTAGAAGAAAGGTAACTTGCGAAAGTGTGGTGGCAATCTTCTAATTTTTATTTTCTATCCTGTTATCAGTTCTTGTGCATCCTCCATAGTGATTCATTCTTCCCCACAGCTGAGCTCCCCAAAAAGAACCTTGATTTAAGAGCTGTGGTTCCCTTGAATGTGGTTGTGTTCGTATTCCTCCCCTTTCGGTACAGTAACGTTTTTGAGCAGTGATTCAGTCTTTTTTTGCCCTTTGAGGAATCTTACTGTTTATATTAAGCTCATACCCTACCCCTTTGTGTATCAAACACGTATTCATGAGATATATGTGTCACAGGTAACCCTGCTTTGTTCCTGCTGTGAAGTGGATCTTTTATGCCCTTATATGCGCACTGCAACTCAACCCACATGTCCCCGGACGCATGTTCACTGCTCACAGCAATTATTCCAGTCTTTAGCTTTATATGAGGGTCATTAGTGTCATTATTGACGCCTTGAAATCAGTAGATGAACGTTAAGTGTAAATACATTCCTCTGTAATTTCAACTCTCGGAGTTTCCTTACGATTTTCTCCTAACTTGTATTTGGCCTTCAGCTCCCCTGCGTTTGTATCTGATTAAACTGATTGGTCCCCACATTAATCATGGCCAGGAAGAAAAAAACATTCGTTGCAGGAACCATCAGAATTAAATCAAATCATAATAGAATTCCAACGCAGGAGTGTGCAACTGCTAGAGGATAACCTGGATCTAACTGCAAATGACCTGGACAAGAAGTTGCAATCATGTAATCAATACTTAGGCTGATAGACTATTTCAGAGTAGGTAATGATTATGCAAACTCTAAGGTTAGCTTAATCAATTGTATTTACACTCTCAAAATCATATTGAAAAGGTTGATAACACCCCATGGGTTTAAAGTGGACATAAAGGCCCCGTAACATAAATAATAGTCAGCAGCGGATTAGATCTTGAAGCAGATGAACGGGTGGCTAGTTTTCCAGACACATGGCACGTAGGATACACAAAGAATAAGAAGGATTCAAGAGCCCACAAGGTGAGAATCCAGAATCCACAGCTGCTTAATGGCAAACCTATAACAAAAGTAATTTGTACCTGAGCAGGGTTGCATAAGACATGTGAATGATGATTGAGGAAGGAGTGCATAGGTACCAAGTGACTCTATCTTTTAAGGAATAACTTACATTAATAATCACTTAAAGGGAGAGCAGTTATGTTACTGATTGATTACGAAGGTAGAAGTTATATCACTGGTCAACTTTGAATGAGAGAAATGACTTTACTGATTATTGACTCGAAAACATTTACATTACTCGCATCGGTTTAATCTTTGGCTGATTGCCAATAATCCAATGCAATTATAACAGCACAGATAAAACACAATACAAATAAGACACAATATAATGGTAGCACAATAAAATGATAGCACAGCATGACTCTAATACTATATAATTATATAATATGCAATTATAACACAATGCATGAATCACTCAGGAAGATGAAAAGGAAATTAAGTCAGAGGCTGAAATAAACTGACTGTTATAACTTTAACTTGCACATTACCTTGACTGGAGATTGGAATTTGTATTCTTCAGGGGCGCTCATGGGAAGGGAATATTAATTTGTGGCAAGGGGTACATAAGCTTAGCAGTAACCCATCTCAAAGAGGAACAGTGGTTCAGGTAGGAAAGTATGTAAGACTAACTCGTCTTAATTTGTAAAAGTCCTTTTTATCAGTTCAGAGAGGGTTCAACAGCATCCTGCTAGGCAGCGCTGTCTATTGTTCTACCAACTCTTGACCATGTGGTCACATCAACCACGAGGTGAGCATGTGGTCTGGGTATTCAATATAGCGGCTGCTTTAACCTTTCTTGGCTGGGAGGCCTGCCCTTATGGCGAGTGCTTTCCCTCAAACCGAAGTTACTCTGCAAGTATAAGACGACAGCAGTCAAACGGATAAGAGGTGATTAAGAGTTAATCCCTAGAAGGATGTGGTGTGTTAGATAGAGGGACAAGTATGCCTGTATTTAATTATGAATACAGTTTTTCTTAGGTTACTTTGAATCGGAGATGATGTTACACTTCCCCAGTCTAGAAGGAATTCCAGCCCTAGATGTATTGCAATGATGAAAATAGCCATCTATGATGATAAATAAGTCACTTCAACAATATTTAAGTTAAAATACAACATAAAAATTCAAACAAAGCAAAACTCTGCAGAATTCAAATTAACATAATATCAACATTTGCTTTACTTTATCCACAGAGACCATAGAATTACATTTCTCTTAAAAATTGATGAGGCATAAAATTTAGCATGACTAAAAAAATGAAAATTGAAATATTCATTGAAAGAATTTGTATAGATTATACTAAACCTTAGAATACAGGGTTGAAGTGGTTAGCTTAATCATAAGGCAAGGACATGCTATTAGTTAGTCTTGAAGGGGCAGTACAACACGTTCCTGGGTGGTTAGCTGGACCATGCATTCGTCCAGTAACAGCCTCGTTCTATTAGGGTGACACATGTGATAAAGAATACCTATGAGAATCAGTCAATCCACTATGCAGTGCGTACGATAATTCTCATCCAAGACTGTTCCAAATTATAAGTAAGGATAGAATCAAGGAAGGAAGGTACTTTGCCACAGCACAGGTCAGTTTAACAATGAGCCAGTACATTTTACTTGTCTGGGAAGAGTGCCATGACTAGTCAGTTTCATCATCTTACAAGGGGCTGGAAGTTAATGATTCTGGGAAATTATGCCTGCTGTCTTGTTATCCAACTCTTTGCCGTATACGATCCTCCAATTGTTATCTTGGAGGTCGATACACCTGTGTATAAGGCATTTGTTCTAGTTATATAAGGTTGTTAAGTACCTTAGGGGATTATGATCTGTCAGGATTACCAGTGGGAATTTACGATTGACATGATATACCTCAAACTGTTTTATGGCCAATATTATTACTAGCAGCTTCTTCTCTATTTTGGTGTATTTTCCTTCATCTGGATTCCGCATTTTAGGGTAGTATGCAACTGGGTGTGTAACTCCTTCCTTATCCTGGCACATTACAGCACCAATTTTGACATCACTGACATCCACGGCCAGGAACTACTGATTCTATCAAGACAGGTTTCAATGCATGAAAGAGGATAAGATTCCAGCTCTGTAACGGCATTGAGCTTACAATAATCGATACAGAGCTGCCCTCCCCCATCTTTAGGGATTAGGACTACTACTGAGGCCCACCCAACTCGATTGTGCTTCATTCTATAAGGCCCAGTTTGGTAGTACGCTTGAGCGATTTTCCTGAAATTGGTTCTCCTTTGGGTAGATCTTTAGTAGACTTTTTATGGAATTTGTCTTGATCTTGTCTGGGTGGGGCGTGATGATCTCCAGCCAAGTCATCACTTTAGTTTTTTGAGGGGACTGGCACTGTGGCAATAGTTCCAACCACACCACCGGGCATATGTGGCACACTTTCTGGCAATGGATTATTGTGGGCTAGGTAAGGCTTCAACATGTTGACATGCAACCTCTTGGCCTTCCGTTTCCTGCAACTCACCAAACAATTCAACTTCCCTCACTTCCCAAATATCTTGTGAGAGCCCGTGAACTGGGTCTCCAAGGAGTGC
>NC_061100.1:65371251-65372894 GCF_015104395.2 Macrobrachium nipponense
ATCATAAGACTAAAATCTATCATATAGCTAGAATCTCATGTCTTATAACTAGAACTCTTCAAGAACTTTTGACTTGCGCAATCTTTTATGTAAAAAATACAAAAAAAAGAGGTACTACGTATCTCAGGGAATTTTCACCGCTGTCGGGCATTTGTCATTATCATTAAGATAGGTGTGGCGTGAATGCGGAGCAATTACCCAAGACCTGTTGACCTTGGCTTGACTCACTCACGGAGAGAAAAATTTTTTTTTTGGAATGAGTTGTTAATCAGGACATATTAAAAAAAGATAGACCGATTTCCCTGTAAACAAACACGGTGAAACTGGATTGAGCTAGTTCTCAGTACATATAAAATGAGAGCGATGATAGCCTCGGGCGGTATACTATGTACGCCTGCACACATGATTATGCATGGTGATTTGTATATAAATAGGTCGGTTTCCTTAATCACAGCTCATTCGGAACAGACGGCTACAGGTCAGCAATCTAGAATTAAGGTAAGTAAAATTTTAGACGACAATCCTAAGTACCTTATTGGCTCAGTGAACAGCGTATACTTTACTTACGCTTAGTAACAACGGGTGGAACAGGCAAAGTCTATGTATTATTAATTAATAAGTCTATTTTATAACGTGAACAACATTGGAGTATTGTGCTGTCGAACACTTTCACTGTCAACACCGTTATAGTGGCCTTGACAGTGAGACGAAATTCCTAGAAGTTTGTAGATATACGATTCTTTGCGTTTGGTCTAATTTTGTTGTGAGATACTACGAACTAGCTTTATGTTAAAATACTATATATATATTTAGCTCAATGTGTCAGTAGAGAAGGGATAAAGAGAGAGAGAGAGAGATAGAGAGAGATAGAGAGATTTACGATTGTCTATCGTCGTCTGCTTTGGGCAAAGCGCCGAGATAACGGTAGTCAGACCTTGGTCAGACTGAGAGTGAAAGCAGGAAGCGTACCTACAGTTCGTTACCTAAGCATAATTTCCAGGTGAATTAAAAGTGGTCAAAATTAGCTATAAGAGGAGAAATATTACATTTCTTGTACAGAAATCTTTCCTAAATATTGAGTTAATTACTCAAACTGTGCAAAGTAAAAGGAGAGAAAATTGTAGAAGACAAAATTTGTCTCGTTAAGAAAGAGAGAGAGAGAGAGAGAGAGAGAGAGAGAGAGAGAGAGAGAGAGAGAGAGAGAGAGAGAATATTTTGGTTTGAAATCAGATGTTCTAACCGAGATTATTTCGCCATTGTATAAGTATAATAATAATAATAATAATAATAATTACGTCCCTAATGCAAATCGCATCGCAACTTGCTATTTTACAAGTGTGCGTTTGTCCTCGAAAGCATTTCATACACGAACGAACGAACGAACGAACGAACGCCACCGCCGCTGCTACAAACATAAACAAAACACACAATATGGCGGCGGGTGATGCTAGCTACTACTGATTGACGTAGCTCTTTTTTTCATGCTCATAAACGGGGTTTCCCGTAAGTTTTTGAAAAATACACCAGTGTAGCACATCTTGTAACAGCCTAACAATTCCTGGACGATAATATGATCTCTCTCTCAGTGTGTGGTTATACTTAAAAGTGTTACGATACATCACTGCTTCGGCCATTTCAAAATG
>NC_061100.1:65380894-65383394 GCF_015104395.2 Macrobrachium nipponense
TTTCCATAATATCCACCTTTAACATTGGTATTTTCCAATATATTTGCCATCACAACCGGATTATCTTGATCATAATATAATATATATATATAATATATATATATATTATATATATATATATAATATATATATATATTATATATATAATATCTGTGTGTGTGTGTGTCTGTGTGCGTGTGTGTAATTGTGCATATCAATCCAACAAATTATGTAGTTCGTAGATTTTTTATCATATTTTAAATACAATATTTATTGTGTCACAGTATAATTCTGTTTGTATTCTACAGCTATTGTGGTTTCCACACAGGCCTTATGATCGTATTGCAGACGTCGTGGGCATGAAGACGATTACAGTGCATTCACTTTTACAGCGAAGGATGGGAACAGCACCATCTGGAACAGACAATTACCCGTCAACGACACATGATATCCCGACACCCACACCAAGTGCCTCTGATAATTTAGCTATCGGTGCCATTCGCCGCTATGTACTGTCGGCCAAAAAACTCGTGGCAGAGTTTCATAATTTTTCGTTCACCTGCCTGACGCACGAGTCATGCCTTATTTATTTATTTTTCTTTTCAAAGATGGAAGAAATCATGTGTAATCATGTGATATCTTTAGAAAATTATGTTATGTTATTGTGTAAAACTATTTACCATATAGCAAAATTGACGTGAACGAAACGAAGTGATAAAAAACGTCATATCACAACCATAGATATACATTACCAAATAGATAGGAGACACCTAGTAATCAACTTGTAAATCATTCCCTGTAAATTTGATCCTCAGAGTTTAGCTTACATTTTGCATTTAAAATTTAATCTTCACCCTAATCCATAAATTTCTATTCTTAAACTAGACTTCATAAAGCCTTCCTTTTGATTAAGTTAGATGCATTTAGCCATTGCCTATGAAAGAGAGGTTAGATTTATGAATATATATGCATATATACACGCGCACGCGCACCCACACACATACACACACACACACACACACACACATATATATAGATATATATATATATATATATATATATATATATATATCATACATATATATATATATATATATATATAATATATATATATATATATATATATATATATATATATATATATATATATATATACCACCCTCTTATTAAAACTACACAAATTGGAAACCCTTACATGTTGTCAATGGTGCCCTCTGTCTGCAAACATGTTATTAGGCTATTAAGATCACATAAGTACAAAAATATACTATTTATTACCCAAAACAGATGAATATAGAATAGAACAAAAGGATTAATAAGTCATAGTGATGAAAACTCAAATCTGCCCACAAAGAAAACTAGTAAGTTATCATTCTACCCTCCTGACTAAGAATTCACTCCCAGACACAGAATGTCAATAGGTTCATTGTATAGTCTGGTTAGAGAATCCCATCTCGAATACATGGAATAGAACCCATCTGTAATAAAGATAATAATGGATAAAAGATACAATTCACACATCACTCTTTTCAAGTAATTTAAGTAAAAAAAATGTATTTCACACTTCTCTCTCTTTTCAAAGGTAACGGTTTTCGAAGTCTTACAAAATATGTGCCATACCTTTAAGATGCAGGTTTTCTCTCCCGACACCTGGCGTGTACCAAACTGACCTCTTTCTTCTCACCAAATGGAATGTGACTTTCGCAAGTGCCCTGGTCGACTAGACCTGTAACATCCGTACAAAAATGAAATGTAACACGCCTTGGATGACAAGACGAGCAGTCTCTCGATTAAAATGCTTACGTACCAAATTCCTTCACTCAAGAAAGCTGCCCCTACAGCTCAGCCTGTCTCCAAGCAAGACATGATATGTAATTCACTTAACATTACACACTTGTAAGATATATATATATATATATATATATGTATATATATATATATATATATATATATATATATATATATATAATATATATATATATATATATATCATATGTATATATATATATATATATATATATATATATATATATATATATATATATATATCTATATATATACATATATATATATATATATATATATATATAATATTATATATATATATATATTTTTTTTTTTTTTTTTTTTTTGCTAGACCCTTTTTCCAATTTCTGATTTTCTGGAACAAGATCCTTCTGCCTCTTGGTTTGCGTGACTGATATTCACTTTTCTTCTTCAGTATATATTTATCCACTATTTTCTCTAATATTTTATATAATATCTCCGTATTTACCTTTATATCATCACTTACGAAAATGTTATCCCAATCTTTGTTTAATTCTTCATTTATTTCTGACCATTTTATATTTTTACTGTAGAAGTTGTATTTTCCATATCCATCCCACTTCTTCATTTCTTGCTTATCTCTGTTTTAACTTGCTTTAGAATGGATTGTTAATTCTATGACATTATGATCTGAAATACTCGCATTATAAACTATATTTCTTTAACATAATTCACCTCATTCACAAATACTAGG
>NC_061100.1:65390894-65398394 GCF_015104395.2 Macrobrachium nipponense
CTAGTTTCTCTATCGCTAGAGATTTTAATATTGGAAGGTGGCGTTCATAAGGAGTTGCACATTCGCTAACATTTTTATGCACAAATTTGAGAGAGAGTTTGTGGACAGTTGTCCCTCTTCTTTTAAACCGCTATTTTATCGCCGTTATGTGGATGGCACTTTTGTTCTTTTCAAGGACCATTTGCACTGTGACTTGTTCTTGCAACATGCCAATTCTTTACATCCCAACATTGAATTTGCGTATGAATTGACAAACAATAACCAATTACCTTTCTTAGATACGACTGTTATCCGTGATGACGACCGTTTTCACACAGGTATTCTTCGAAAGACAACGTTCACAGGCCTTGTTCTTAACTTTTGTAGTGTTTTTTTTTTTTTTATTTTAAATTAAATTCGGTGTCCACTCTCCTCCACAGAGTCATGACATTAACTTCTGATTGGAGTCTTCCACAATGAAACCAGAATCCTTTACGATTATTTCAAATCTAATTGTTACCCTCCTAATCTCTTTATGAAATATGTCAGAAAAACTCAGAAAATTTCATTTCATCCTCCAGCAGCAATACATTTGGCCCAGAAACTTAAATTTTGTATACGATTTCCTCATATGCATGACACATCTTTTTTACCCCACTTAAGGAGAATTTAAATTAATCATTTTCCAACTGGTGATGTTAAGTTTGCCTTAATGGACCATAGGACTATCAGTAATATGTTGCTTCATAAAGAGAGATTACCTCTCTTCATGCAACCCGACGTTGTCTATATTTATACTTGCTGCCGATGCAATAGGCAGACTTACGTTGGAAACACGCGCCGCTTGCTTAAGGTGAGATGTGATGGACGTATGGGTATAGTTTCTGTACAGGGTGTAAACTGTCCAACTCAGAACTATCGACTATTAGGAATCATGGGAAATTTTGTAAAAATAGTATAAGGATTTCAAGATATTGTTATCAAGTCCTCATGAACACCACCTTCCAATATTAGTCTCTAGCTATAAAGAAACTAGTTCCCACCTTAAACAACCACTCTTCATTTGTTTCCTTGTATACATAGCCTAAACCACGCCCTTCTTCTTGTTTGCTTTCGAATTTCGATGCGTTTTCCATACAACAACCGAAAATCGTTGAGACAAGGTGTCTCTTTTAACTACTCCTAACTTTAATAATGCCTTTATATATATATATATATATATATATATATATATATATATATATATATATATGTGTGTGTATATATGTATATATATATATATATATATATATATATATATATATATATATATATAATGATATATATATAATATATATATATATATTTTATTTTATTTTATTTTTTAGAGTAATTTGTATTTTAATGTTATAACTTTCCATTCATTACTTTATTCTATGTGTTTTTTATGTCAACAAAGATAATTTAATGCTGTATTGTATATGAGTTTTTTTATCTTTTATTTTAGCCTGGATGATGAGACAGTGATCCGTCGACTACTTACTCCCTACTGACTGAACTGGTTTAGGTCAGTGGCCTCAGCTGATTGGTCTGTTATAATCTAAAGGAACCTATAAGGGTCTTCGATGTATGACACTCATTTGAATCACCCACACCATGCCACAAACGATCTTATGGGCATTCAAAGAATGGGCGTTATCGGTTCGTTACTCTGTTCACACACACGCACAAGACATCTAGTGGATTTTCCTTTACGTCTCACATTAATTTTCTATACAGATCAGTTCACCACTCCCCCCCAACCCCTACAAATTCTGTCCCGCAGAACTTATAACACTATTTTTTTTCTTTATTTATTTGCATGTATTTTTTTCTTATTTAGCCTCTATCATTAGTGCACTATTATGTGAGTACCTTACCGACCGAAATGTTATTAATAATTCATGCAAAATAAAAAAAAGCTAAACTTAGCAAGCCAGGGTGAAATTGCATGCTTACAATTGGTAATTTACACTCTGTTCTGGGTATCACGCATCACATTGCAAACATGATCTTTACTGAAAAAAGAATTATGTAAGAATCAATAATATAATAAATTTTATATCACCACATTAAACACAATACATTTCTTCTTAAAAATGGGGCACAAAAAGCTGCAGTTCAAAAAATGATAAAATAAACAGATTACTATTAATCATCAAGACCAAAGAACTTGTACAAACACGATAAATGAAACAGAAAGTATGATTGGTCTCAATTTATGCATGAAAAGATATCATCACTAAATCTAAGTAGAAGATTGAAAAGGAATACGGCAGGTTGGTTCAAAGACACGTCTAGTATAATGTTCATACTTCAGAACATGCCACCAATATTTGCGACCTTCGTCTGTATGCACGCTGAGTGCACTGTTAATGATCCCTAGACATGCGTGTATATCATCTTCACTCTCCTCTCCCAGGTTACCAGGCAGTCCCGGAAATGGGGGTACGGGTTTATTCAGATGCCACATTAGGACATCTTTGGTGGGATGCATATGTGATAAGTGGTACTCGCCCTGGGCACCGGTCCTAATATGCTGTATCACCGCAGTGTCGTTTTTAATTTCTTTCACGGTATGGACCTAAATAGGGCGGATCAAGTTTATGTTTCTTCGGATGTATCTTTTCAAATAGATCCTGTCCCCTATTTGTATCTTAGACGTTCGTGTGCGGAATCGCTGATCATATTGCGTATGATACTTTTCATTGGCCTTCAACAGAAGTTTCTGCGTTATCTGAAAACTCTTCGGGTTAGATTACAGAACATCACCCGGTATTCTTCGACACTATATAACCGTAAAATTCTAGGGTCCATGATCACGGTATATGGCAATGAGGGGATATCTCTTATGGAGCTGTTATACGCCGTATTAAGTGCAAATTCCGCCATTTGCAACATCTCTACCCACTGATTCGAACTGTGTGCCATTAAATATTTCAAAATATTTGTCACTTCTCTATTGTGGGATTCAACTAAACCATTGGCTGAAGGCCGGTAGGACGCGGTCGTGAAATGTTCCACTTTAAATAATTTTGTCAGCTCTTTTATCGCTTTATTAACACATTCACGCCCATTATCACTGATTAGAGTACGAGGACAGCTGAATTTCGTTATGAATGAACATAAACATAAATTTGCACAGCTCAAAGCATGTAAAAACTGAATATATTAATTTTGTTGCTTATATTTATCTACAACTTTTTTCATTATGAAGGCATCAAGTTTAAATAAACCAAGACTTAAATTTAGAACATTTCCCTTATTTGACTTGATGAAACAAGATTCAATGATATTCCTTTTAACTGTGCCATTACATGGGATTAAGGCTCTTGCTTGACTCCAGTTAATAGGATGATCTAAATTTCACATATGTACGAATAATGCATTCGATATTTGTTCATTTCTCACAGAATATTAGTGCTGTTTGAGACGTTGTGAAAGAGATTTACCGGTCTGTCCGTAATAGACTTTATCACACTTTTTGCAAGGAATTTCATATATGCAGCCTGGAAGATCTTTAGGCGAATTTTTTATTACTAAACTCTTGACATTAATATTACTGAAAACAACATTTATGTTAAAAAGCTTTTAATTTTAGGAATATCTAAAAACCTTTCATCATAGGGTAGAATTAAAATGTTTTGCTTACTAAATTCAAGTTTGTCATTAGTTAAATAAAATGTTTTTCTAGCTCTTTTCCATGCCACATCTACAAAAGTCCTTGGGTATCTAAGTTTCAATGCAATATCATAAGTAGTTTTAATCTCAGATCTCAGCGTCAATAAACTGTGGGCTACAGACACGTAAAACCCTTAGGAACATCCCAGAAAAAACAGAGAATTTAACATTTTGATGGTGATTGGAGTAGTAATGAACAAAATGGATTTTATTTCTTAATTAACATGGGAGTTCACTGTCTGTGTAAGTAAAATAATGACATTGCTAAATGATACTGATACTTATACGAAACTGAGGTCTGATCCTACACAGACAGTGAACTCCCATTTTGATAAACAATTTGAAAATTTATATGTAATGTTTAGTCAAGACACACAAAATCAATAACCCTAACAGACCAATCATTAGTTCAGTGGGCTCATTTATGTATAATTTATCTAAATGGCTTGTAAAAATTCTTACACTTTTGGTAGCAAACATTTCTAACACGAATGTTAAAAACAATGTTGATTTTATAAACAAACTGAATAGTTTAAATTATTATTTTTATTTTAATATGGTTAGTTTTGACGTTGTCTCTGTATTTACAAAAGTGCCTGTTGATGATTTACTTGAATATTTGCAGGATGAATTAGAACGTCATGATATTCCTTTAACTGTAAGTAAACCTCTTTAGTCTCATAAGGGTATATATCAAAGATAGTAAATTCTGTTTTAATGGGGAATTTTATGAACAAAAGTTTGGCATGGCTATGGGTAATCCCTTATCTCCTGTCTTTAGCAATATTTACATGGAATTTTTTGAGATAAAACTCTTACCAAGAATAGATGATATTTTTTTGTATTTGGCCATTCACGAAACTCTCCAGGATTCCTTAATAATCTCGATAATTTAGTCCCTTCTATGAGATTTACTGTAGACGAAGAAAGAAATTGGAATTTGAATTTTCTTGATGTCACTGTCCATAGCAATAATAGAAATTTCACCTTTTCAGTCTTTCGGAAATCAACTAACATTGCCTCTTTTGCTCATTACTACTCCAATCACCATCAAAATGTTAATTCTCGGTTTTTTCTGGGAAGTTCCTGAGGGATTTACGTGTCTGTAGCCCACAGTTTATTGACGCTGAGATTAAAACTATTTATGATATTGCATTGAAACTTAAATACCCAAGGACTTTTGCAGATGTGGCATGGAAAAAAGCTAGAAAAACATTTTATTTAACTAATGACACACTCGAATTTAGTAAGCATAACATTTTAAAATTACCCTATGATGAAAGGTTTTTAGATACTCCTAGAATTTTAAAGCTTTTTAACATAAGTGTGTTTTTCAGTAATATTAATGTCAAGAGTTTAGTAATAAAAAATTCTCCTATAGATCTTCTAGGGTGCATATAAGAAATTCCTTGCAAAAAGTGTGATAAATCTATTACGGATAAATCAGATCTTTGATTACAGTGAAATTTCCATGTGCTAGAATGGGACTGTTTTCTAATTTAAAGTGTAAATATGAAATAGAGTCAATCACCATCGAAATGTGATTCGGCAAGACATTGAATATCTGAAATGAGCCCCTGGAATTAGTTTGTCTGATTTTTGAATGACATAAATAAATTTCTTGATTCCAAGAATATATGTTTAGACACTGGAACCATTATTCTAGGTAAATTAGAGCATGAGGTACTGGGAAAACTCAATTTTCATCAGACGTGATTTTGCAGAAAATTGTATTCATATGTGTAATTTTCAAATGGTTATTACAAGAGAAGGCCAACTTTCCCAGATGTCTACCCAATTTTTTTTTTTAAGCCAAGATCCTATATTGATCAAATCTGAAGAGTAACTCTCTGCCTCTCTCATGCAAACAGAAACCCCTCCATGCCCCCAGCTATAGGTTTGCTGGGATCTAGTAACCATTTTGAGATGATGCTTATGTGGGATTGGCCCTTGGATATAACATTAAGGACTTAGGACACAGGGAAGTGGTCAGTGGTGTGCTACGGGCAAGTGTGAACTAACCCTTTTCAGGTGAGGTGGTGTTACGAACCAAGAGAGGTCCGCTCCAAGTTCGATATTATTATAAACAAAAAGAATTCAACACCAACTGTTGAAACTGGGGATGCGAATATAGAACGATACACAAATACAACAAAGGTTTATTTACAAGCTTACTAACAAAGATAAATGTAGAATGGTGTCTCCTATTTACATAAAAAAAGGTAAAATCTTACAATGCGTGAACTGGGGAAACAGTGGGGTAATGAAAGTACTTGCTGGCCAGTTTTGCGACTCGAAACGATGGTTCACAAAGGAGAATGGTGGCACTTTAGTCGTGTTCTTGACACAGTACTGCGGAAAGCAATGTCTACTCTTGATACTCGAAGGGCAGGAACTCCTTGAAACCTCTTGTAGAACGTTTCTTCTCTGAAGGTTTGCTCAATGTCGAAATAACTCGGTCGTCCACTCCTATCGACGAATTGACCAGAATTCAACCAACTCACGAGGGCCTTTCCCTCTCTGATCCTTCGTCTGTTTCTTCTTCTCTTATCTCTCTCTCTGATGATCTCTGATCTCTGCTGCTCGGCTCTCACTGATAATCTGATCTGTGACTCTTACTGATGATCTACTCCCTCTTACTTCGTCAGTCATATTTATACAACAACCTGGGGGCGTGGCTTACCCGCGAACGTCACAGGCTCCTGAGATTACCGGAACTTCTTAGAAGAATTTCGATGAAGTATTGTATCATATTTCACTGCATTTTCTGCCGACGTGACGGGGTGTGTCGCGTTCCACAACACTCCTGCCGATTCTAGAACCATCATGAGAACAGGCGCCTCCAACACACGAGCGAAAGCCTCTGTGCTGCAGAACTTCTCGAAGATGCATTTTCCTTTCCTTTAACTCATAATTCTTTGCTATAAAGCAATTACCATGACAGGTGGCACTGGCATTCAGTCAAATTTTGACCTGAGTGACCTAGCTGGTCGAAAGTTACGACTAATTGTTCCTTGGAACTTGTAATAGTGCCAAAAAATTATTATCGTGAGAAACAAATTCAGTATGTTTGAAAATACTATAAATTCACGCTGAACAAAATCCATATGTCTGAGGAGACCCAAGTTTCATGATGAACAAAGTTATGCCTGAAAAGACTGAAAGTTCATGGTGAACAGAAATTAGTGCAAGGTTATTGTAGCCTTTAGATATATTCTATTTATTGAGAAACGCAGGCAGAACTAATAGTAGGCTTACGCATGTTATACAGTTATGGAGTGTGAAGAATTTTGTATTGTCGAAATAATTTTAAGCGTGGCGTGGCAAGAGCAGTACATCGATCCTATCGGAAGTTTAATTTTAGGAGAGTAAAGATTAGAAATTGCTTATGATTAACATGCATGGCAGGTCCGAGCTTCCGACGCGACGTCCTCGTGCGCAGAAATGATTTTGCGTTACACATTGAACCTAAATTTGCACGTAGGGAATAATATTCTCTGTTTAATTTCCATATCTATCTATCTATCTATCTATCTATCTATCTATATATATATATATATATATATATATATATATATAATATATATATATATATATATATATATATATAAGTCATATCACATTTCCGTGATCCATATACATATATCGAGCTACAATGTCCTTTAATATCTAATTCGCTCTACCTCGGAATTAATAGTGGTGTAGTAGGATAAAGCTTCACTGACGTTCCTGGATTTGTAAGGATCATAGGTTCGCGCCCTGGTCCAGGCAAGTCTATTATCGAGAGAAAAAAATTCCCCTTCGGTTAAGCATATATGAAAA
>NC_061100.1:65405894-65418394 GCF_015104395.2 Macrobrachium nipponense
TAGAGACAACTCGGCCGTCCACACCTGAAGACGACTAGACCAATATCCAACCAACTCTTCTTTTGATTGATACTTCGTCGGTTCCTTTTTCTCGTATCTCACGGAAGATCTCTGCTGCTGCTCATCTCTCACTGATAATCTGAACTGTGGCTCTGTGACTAAACTGGTGATCTCTCTTTTACGATCTCTCTCTCTTCTACGATCACTGCTCTCCAAAGTTCGTTCGTCGTATTTATACAGCACTCTGGGGGCGGAGCCTACGGCGAACGTCACCGACTCCAGGGATTTCTAGAACTTCTTAGATGAATCTAGACGAGGTATTGCATAAGAAAATCGCGGCGTTTCTCCCGTAATATTGGCACGTTTTTGCGCTCCACAACACGCCCGACGATTCCGGAACAACCACGAAGATAGACGCCTCCAACACGGGCGCGAAAGCCTCCTTACTGCCGAACTTCTCGAAAATGCGTTCTCCTTTCCTTTAACTTTCTTTGCTATGAAGCAATTACCATCACATGTTCCTAAGGGTTTTATGTGTCTGTAGCACACAGTTTATTGACGCTGAGATTAAAACTACTTATGATATTGCATTGAAACTTAGATACCCAAGAACTTTTGTAGATGTGGCATGGAAAAGAGCTAGAAAAATATTTTATTTAACTAATGACAAACTTGAATTTAGTAAGCATAACATTTTAATTCTACCCTATGATGAAAGGTTTTTAGATATTCCTAGAATTAGAAGCTTTTTAACATAAATGTGGTTTTCAGTAATATTAATGTCAAGAGTTTAGTAATCAAAATCAAATAAATAATCAATCAAATAATAAAATCCAAAATAAGAAAGAAGCAAATAAAGAGAAGAACAAAGATTATGAGGTGAAGGAAAAAAGCAAGCCATCACCGTGATATGGAGTGTCAGCAAAAAATTTTCAAGCATAAGTTCAAAGATACAGCTCAAGAGATAAGTACTGTATTTACGATGCAAGAGGATATTGCAGATACGGAGAAAATTACAGATTCGGACACAAAATGAATAATTATGATGAAGGAAGGTCAAATATTATGGAAAAGTTGGATTTTTTAATGTCAGAATTTCTGGAAATGAAGAAAAGAACAAAATACCAGAACAGGAAAGAGATGTGGGAAAATCCTTATTATTACCCATATTAAATGAAGGAGAAAACACGCAAACCATCATAGTGATGAATGCTCAGTGTTTAGTTACGAGTAAATCAAAAATGAAAATAGAGTACTTAGAAGAACTAACCAAAATTGAAAAGAAAATAGATATAATGAATATAAGTGAAACCTGGTATTCCCAAGAGACAGGGAAGGACAATCAAATAAAAGGGTTCCAAACTTATGGATCAGATAGAAAAAATAGGAATCAAGGGGGAACCACGATATATGGGAAAGACCAAAAACAAGAAAAAATATATGAGAAATATATTAACTCAGAATGTGAACTAATAGTGGTAAAATTTGAATTTGAAAAATTAATGAATATAGTAATATATAGACCCCCTAATACTAAAGAGTTTGACACAATAATTGAAAAATTTGATGATATATGTAGAAATCACAAGGACTGGACTATTCTCCTATACAGAGACTTTAACTTTCCTTTTGTAGACTGGAAAGAACGAATAGGAGATTGTGGTTGTATTTATACATATAAAAAAAGAGAGTAATAGTAGTGCAGAAGATAAGAGGCAATTCTGAAAAAGCTATTAGATAGAATACTAGAATACAACATTCAACAAATAAATCACCTGCCAACAAGAAAGGAAAATACTTTAGACCTAGTATTTGTGAATGAGATGAATTATGTTAAAGAAATATAGTTTATAATGCGAGTATTTCAGACCATAATGTCATAGAATTAACAATCCATTCCAAAGCAAGTGAAAACAGAGATAAGCAAGAAATGAAGAAGTGGGATGGATATGGAAAATACAACTTCTACAGTAAAAATATAAAATGGTCAGAAATAAATGAAGAATTAAACAAAGATTGGGATAAACATTTTCGTAAGTGATGATTTAAAGGTAAATACGGAGATATTATATAAAATATTAAGAGAAAATAGTGGATAAATATATACCGAAGAAGAAAAGTAAATATCAGTCATGCAAACCAAGAGGCAGAAGGATCTTGTTCCAGAAAATCAGAAATTGGAAAAAGGGTCTTGCAAAATATATATATATATATATATATATATATATATATATATATATATATAATATCTATATATATATATATATATATATATCTATATATATATATATATATATATATATATATATCTCTAATAAAAGGAGCCCATAAAAACACCAAAATGTAGAGAGAAAAGTACTATATTTCAGAGACTGCTTGTCTCTGTCTTTCAGGTATCTGCCAATGAGAAAAGTTTACAGAAAAGGTGGTATTTTATACAAGAGATTCGTCCACAAGTAAGCCAATTTAGGTCACCCCCGCTGATAATCTTCCTTTAATCTTCTTAAGCGTTGGTTGAATGACACTGCGTCGACGATGTCCGATGTTCCAATTCCCTTTTGAGATGTTCATTACCTGCTTCTCTTTTATTAAGGCCGATTCCATCATTTGACTCTTGTACCGGCAGTTGCTGCTATAAATTACACGTGACATATTCCAGTTTATTCTATGGTTATGTTCATTTATATGGTTGAAAATAGCCGAGTTCTGTTGTCCATACCTAACTGACCGTTTGTGTTATTAATCTCTGGGGAAGTGATTTACCTGTAAATCCGATGTAAGATTGGTCACAGTCCTGGCATGGATCTCATATACCCCAGAGTCTTTGGGCGATGTCTTTTGTTGGACGTTAATCAGGGATTTGGCTAAGGTATTTGGGTAGGTAAATGCAAAAGGGTTGGATTTCCCAAGGGTGTGAGTTACTCTCTTAATCGTCTCCAGGTGGGGAATTTTTATTTTATTGTTGGGTGTGTCTCTGGTCTTGTCTTTAGGGGTCTGTAGAAAATTACGTTTGCTTTGTGAATTGCTTTCTCAATTATATGGTCAGGATACTTTAAAGATGAAAGTTGCTTGCAAATTAGTTCAAATTCTTTTCCAGGAAATCTGGGGAACAAATTCGTAAGGCTCTTAAGAATAGGTAGCTAGCTACACTTATCTTGATAGTATTGTCATGATAGCTAAACAAGTAGTGAATATATGAAAGTGAGAACGTTGGTTTTCTGTATATGGTAAATTTTTGTATTCTGTCGTGTCTCTGATTATTAAAACATCAAGAAAAGGAATTTTGTTGTCTGTTTCCCATTCAACTTTAAATTTGATGCTGGGCACTAATGCGTTAATTTTGAGAGGAATTCATTAAAATTACCCCACTTATTATCCCAAAATGTTAGTATGTCATCCACGTATCTCATCCACAGCATGTTTTGGTTTGTTTATTGTTTTTTGCATTTATTACTGTAGTTTCAAAGTATTCCATGTACAGATGGAATACTTTTGAAACTACAGTAATAAATGCAATAAAACCCAAAAACATGCTGTGGATGAGATACGTGGATGACATACTAACATTTTGGGATAATAAGTGGGGTAATTTTAATGAATTCCTCTCAAAATTAAACGCATTAGTGCCCAGCATCAAATTTAAAGTTGAATGGGAAACAGACAACAAAATTCCTTTTCTTGATGTTTTAATAATCAGAGACACGACAGAATACAAATTTACCATATACAGAAAAACCAACGTTCTCACTTTCATATATTCACTACTTTAGCTATCATGACAATACTATCAAGATAAGTGTAGCTAGCTACCTATTCTAAGAGCCTTACGAATTTGTTCCCCAGATTTCCTGGAAAAAGAATTTGAACTAATTCGCACACAACTTTCATCTTTAAAGTATCCTGAACATATAATTGAGAAAGCAATTCAAAAAGCAAACGTAATTTTCTACCGACCCCCTAAAGACAAGACCAGAGACACACCCAACAATAAAATAAAAATTCCCCACCTGGAGACGATTAAGAGAGTAACTCACACCCTTGGGAAATCCAACCCTTTTGCATTTACCTACCAAAATACCTTAGCCAAATCCCTGATTAACGTCCAACAAAAGACATCGCCCAAAGACTCTGGGGTATATGAGATCCCATGCCAGGACTGTGACCAATCTTACATCGGATTTACAGGTAAATTACACTTCCCCAAGAATTAATACAACACAAACGGTCAGTTAGGTATGGACAACAGAACTCGGCTATTTTTCAACATATAAATGAACATAACCATAGAATAAACTGGAATATGTCACGTGTAATTTATAGCAGCAACTGCCGGTACAAGAGTCAAATGATGGAATTGGCCTTAATAAAAGAGAAGCAGGTAATGACATCTCAAAGGGAATTGGACATCAGACATCGTCGACGCAGTGTTCATTCAACCAACGCTTTAAGAAGATTAAAGGAAGATTATCAGCGGGGGGTGACCTAAATTGGCTACTTGTGGACGAATCTCTTGGTATAAATACACCTTTTCTGTAAACTTTTCTCATTCATACCTAAGAGAGAGACAGCAGTCTCTGAAATATAGTACTTTTTCTCTCTACATTTTGGTGTTTTATGGGCTCCTTTTTTTAGATGGAATTCTGTTGTTACAGAACATTTTTACCAGTCATATATATATATATATATATATATATATATATATATATATATATATATATATATATATATATATATATCTATATATATATACATATATATATATATATATATATATATATATATATATATATATATATATATATATATATATATATATATATATATATATATATATATATATATATATATGTATATATATATATATTATATATATATATATATATATATATATATATATATATATATATATATATATATATATATATATATATATATATCTTACAAGTGTGTAATGTTAAGTGAATTACATATCATGTCTTGCTTGGAGACAGGCTGAGCTGTAGGGGCAGCTTTCTTGAGTGAAGGAATTTGGTACGTAAGCATTTTAATCGAGAGACTACTCGTCTTGTCATCAAGCGTGTACATTCATTTGTACGGATGTTACAGGTCTAGTCGACCAGGGCACTTGCGAAAGTCACATTCCTTTTGGTGAGAAGAAAGAGGTCAGTTTGGTACACGCCAGGTGTCGGGAGAGAAAACCCCCATCTTAAAGGTATGGCACATATTTGTAAGACTTCGAAAACCGTTACCTTTGAAAGAGAGAGAGTGTGAAATACATTCTTTTACTTAAATACTTTGAAAAGAGTGATGTGTGAAGTGTATCTTTTATCCATTATTATCTTTATTACAGATGGGTTCTATTCCATGGTATTAGAGATGGGATTCTCTAACCAGACTATACAATGAACCTATTGACATTCTGTGTCTGGGAGTGAATTCTTAGTCAGGAGGGTAGAATGATAACTTACTAGTTTTCTTTGTGGGCAGATTTGAGTTTTCATCACTATGACTTATTAATCCTTTTGTTCTATTCTATATTCATCTGTTTTGGGTAATAAATATATATATTTTTTGTACTTATGTGATCTTAATAGCCTAATAACATGCTTGCAGACAGAGGGCACCATTGACAACAGGTAAGGGTTTCCAATTTGTGTAGTTATAATAAGAGGGTGGTTATATATATATATCTATATATATATATATATATTATAATATATATATATATATTATATATATATGTGTGTGTGTGTGTGTGTGTGTGTGTGTGCATGTGTGTGGGTGCGCGTGTATATATGCATATATATTCATAAATCTAACCTCTCTTTCATAGGCAATGGCTAAATGCATCTAACTTAATCAAAAGGAAGGCTTTATGAAGTCTAGTTTAAGAATAGAAATTTATGGATTAGGATGAAGATTAAATTTTAAATGCAAAATGTAAGGTAAACTCTGAGGATCAAATTTACAGGGAATGCATTTACAAGTTGATTACTAGATGTACTAGGATTCTCAAGGCCTAACTTATTACTGAAAGAACAGTTGCTTGTAACTCTGAAATCACGTGGTCGGGTTACTGACACGTGCTGGGACTTGGAGCTCGAGTATGGACGCATGCCCAGAACGTGGGGTAAAGAAGAGCCACCTCTAAAAATAGGGATGAAGGTGATAGGGTACCTTAAACAAGGTATTTCCCTATAAACATATATGCGACACAAAGGAGTGATCAAAAGCCCTGATGCCGCCAAATCTTCCGACTTGCTTATTATAAATCCTACGTCTCAGAATTCCCTCAAAGGGCAAGAAAGTTATTATATTGACTGGGTATGTGTGAAACACAGACACCAAATTACATTATTCCCCATAGTAAATTCTCTTAGCAAATGCTAATACTGGGAGTTCAATCAAGCAATGAGCACATTGATTCTTAGTGAAGGGGACCACAGCGCTTAAATCAGGCTCCTATGGATTTCAGGCAAAAAATAGTGTGTTTTTCTTTAATATCTCCCATACTAATTATTTGATCAGAATAATACTTTGACACAGCACTCTATAGACCTCCCCCTAATTTTTGATACTATGATGCATTTTCAAATCCCGTTAATTAAGGTGTTTACTCTTGTCCTAGTAAAGCCAAAGCCAAATCTTTTTGGTAAGTTTGTTAAGCAATCGAACGTATGCTGATCCTCCCTCACTTCGCTTCCTCCCTCCCTTTCATCTCCACTTTTGCGATTGGGTCTTATCTAATATTTTCCACAATATTCACCTTTAACATTCGTATTTTCCAATATATTTGCCATCACAAGGATATCATTCGAAAATCCATAATATTATAATTATAGTATATATATATATATATATATATATATATATGATATATATATATATATATATTCATATATATGTGTGTGTGTGTGTGTGTGTGTGTGTGTGTGCATGTGTGTAATTCTGCATATCAATCCAACACATAGACCCCTTAAATAGAAGGACTGGTATCCTCTATGCTCGGTATCTGGAACTTGGGTCGCACCCACAATTTGTGTCAAATACATGATAGAACCTTCATTCTGGTGTCTTAAGGGGTTTTGAAGGGCGAAGAGTTCATTTGTCATACTTTTAACCTCCTACGATGTCATCTGAAGGTCATTTAAAGGTCAAAATCTAGGTCATTTAAAGGTCAAATCTCATAAAAAAACACAAAATCATACAGAATATTGTATATTCTCTAAATTAAAGCAATGGAAAACACACCTTAAGTTACCCTGTCACTGAATTAAAATCCATATATAAACAGTTAAGCCTGGAGAAACAACAGGAACATGTCTAAGAGGCAAAACAATTATAGTAATTCTAGAAACAAAATCATTGAAAAATCATTCCATAATATAAATAACATTAGGTACATGTTATTTTTTTAGCAGATAGTTTTCTTTTCTTCTCAAGCAGCCAAGGTGTCTTTCTTTATCACTGTTGTCTAGCACAAATGCTTTCAAAAAAATGTTTGACAGAGTAAGGCATGCTCCTTGAATTCCAACCATTGGACTATCGATACAAGATAAAGTTTGGCTGAGATGAGCTCGGCAGCAATGCAAGTTGCACTCATCAAAAAGCTTATAGGTCTGAGTGTACAAAATGCACTGTTGAGAGTAGAGGTACAGTTAGTCCACCTCTGCTTAAGTTTGTGAGAAACTCTGAAAATATGATGGTCGTCGTTATCTTCAGTTTCGACACTCAAAATATACCTCGACATTTGTGTTCCAGATATCCAGCTAGAAAAATAATTTTATGTTTGATACTGTCATTAGATTGAACTAGGTCTTCAGTGTCAGCAATAGTGATGTCAAAGTGATAATCATCAATGCAAATGTTAGAGGTACAAGGCACATCATTAGACTGGTGCGGCGTAGACTCGTATTTCAAAAGTGCATGGAGGTTCTTGGTTGCTGCAGCTGCCTTGATATCTACAATGTCAATGTAGAAATTACCCCCATTGCGTTGTCTGGCTTGGCCAAAGAACTTTTCAAGGGCCTCATCAGCAACACACCAGGTAGCACATAGGTGAACTTGTACTGAGTAAATAGCCACTCTGCAGCCTCAATGTTGGTCTTGTAGACAGCACCAATGCCTCTGCAGTTTGCTTTGTGAGCTTTTGCGTCCGACCTCGACCACCTGACCATGCACAAGAGGAATCTTAACATCACTAAGTTTGTCATTAAGTTTCTTGAAACGTAGTGCAATTATTGGTCCATGGTTGACGACAATCATCACGCATGTTAATACCGGAATACCGATCTTTCACATTCATCATGTGGAACCAATCAGTGATCAGCTTAACAAAAATGATGGTGCCTTCGCTAATGCCAAGGTTTATCCTTTAGAGTTGAAAGGGCAGCAAACAATTTTGTCATTGAAGATTTGACAAAACAAAAAGGCACGCTTTGTCTCTGCAAAGGCTTTGGGTACACAGCTGTGTATGTGATATCTGGTTAGACTGATGCTGTTTCTCCTGTCTTCATCGTACAGTGCTTCTATGTCCTTCCATCGTGCAACATATGTTTTTTCCATCTTTTATGAAAGAAAGTTCCTTATCCTGAACGGTTATCCAGTTATTTCTTACATTTTTGAAAGAATGAACATAGTCAAAAACAAGGAAAGCATGAGAATTTATAGCATTATGAAAGCTTTACCAGGACCACCTAATTTACCATAAACTGCAACGTTTGTGTTGCAATTATCACCTACACAAGAAATTATAGTACCACTAGCATCGCTAACCGCTACTAGAGCTTCTACCAGAATTCCTTGAGTTGATCTGAATTAAGTTTTGCAACAGGGTAAATGCGTAGTATATATTTAGGGCCACCAAAATGGCAGACAACTTCAATTACTAAAGCATGTGTTGCGAGAACTTCGGTATCACAAGAACCATTTTGAGCGTAACCAACAACACGACCACCTGAGTACCTAAGTGTTTCTGTGAGCTTCACTTCATCAAAAAGAATGTTGACAAGACGCTGCTGAGGTTTAAGTTTTTGAAAAAGTTGCTCCAAGTTTTTATCATGTAGACTACAGGAGAGAAGTTTTTCAACAGTTCCACTCTAGGTAAAACAACTGAACCAGACTTTCGTAGCATTTTATATGCAGCTGGTGAAATTATGTATATATATTATATATATATATATATGTATACTACATACGTTTACATTAGAGAGAGAGGAAAATGATCGATTACAATTTTTGGATGTTTTAGTTTTTCGAAGAGGTGATAGTTTTAACACTTCCGTTTTTAGAAAAAAGACGTTCTCCGGTCTGGGTTCAAACTTTTATAGTACTTGTTTTTATAATTTTAAACTTAATTCAATTTTAACCTTGCTCCATCGAGCTTACACTCTAACCTCTTCCTGGGATTTGTATCATAAGGAAAATATTGTTCCTGTTTAAATATTTTTCCGATAACTGGTTTCCCTCACATGTTTTCTTCACACATTGCAAAAAATTTTCTAAATAAGAAAATTATCGGACGCCCCTTCCATAAGCACTGTTCCACGAAAAAGAAACTATATTGCCAGTATTCCATACATCCAAGACGACAAATTTAGAAGGAATCTCAAGTGTGCAATTGAAAAACACTGTAATATGTTGCAAGTTATATTAATTCCACCAAAATCCCCTTACAATAAGATCACTTTTCAAATTTAAAGACAGACTCTGCCCAATATTGCAATCTTCAGTCGTATATAAATATACTTGCCCCAGATGTGATTGGGAACTTACGTGGGTTCGACAAAACGATTGCTAAAAGTCAGAGCTGATTCACATAATGGTGTAAGTCATCGTACTGGCTGCAGAGTGTCCAATCCAGAATTTTCAAATATCAGAAATCATGCAAAAATTTGTAAAAACCACCATCAATTACACTGATTTCTCTGTCTTGGGCCAAACAAGCCGTTTACACGAACTGCTTATATTAGAGTCGTTGTTTATTAAGCAGTTGGTGCCCAAGTTGAACTCACACACCTCCTCTGTACAGTTGTATCTGGGTTGAACCGGCTTTCTTCGCTGCGTCTCCCTTCTCTCCGAATCACTCAGTCTTCAACTTTTTAGTCTAGCAGGTGCTTTTTAAATTTCTTTCATTTTATGTATGTTTTTTATATATTTGTTGAGACTTAAAGTCAAAGTTATGTTTCATGTGTTTTCATTTGTGTTGTTTTCTCTTTTAGCCTTGATGATGTAACTATGTGTTACGAAACGCGTCGGCAATAAATGTATTATCACCTGATGATCGGCTATCTCCTTGTCACCCTGTCCTTTCATATGCTGTGGCCTGTTTGCGCCAACGTTTTCTGTCTTATATGTATATATATATATATATTATATATATATATATATATATATATATATATATATATATATATATATATACATATATATATCATATATATATATATATATACATATATATATATATAATATACTATATATATATATATATATATATATATATATATATATATATATATATATATATATATATATATAGATATATATATATATATATATATATATATATATATATATATATATATATATATATATATTATATCTATCTATATATATATCATATAATATATATATATATATATATATATATATCTATATTATATATATATATATATATATATATATATATATATATATATATATATATATATATATATATATATATATCTTATATATCATATTATCTATATATATATATATATATATATATATATATATATATGGGTCAAAAGTTCCTTTGAATTCTGGAATATTTCCGAAGACTCATGTGAGTTAGACCTAGCATTCAATGGAACTTTGCCCTATACACTGCTTGGATCACCTGTATCCTTATGACAAGTGCAAGTTCGCTCACAGGCTGAACAATGGAACCTAGCTGAGATTCTCCCTAGAGAAATTCTGAGTCTTCTTTCCAGATGGATTAGCTATGGAATCGCATCTCTTCATTGCTGCTGACGGCTGCTGCGGAGCAACGGCCAAGTACATCGTCCACGGAATAAGCACAATTATCCGGGAGAGGTCCTATTTCGCTAATATGACGTGGGACACCACCCACATCGCGGAACTTCCCCTTCTGTATAACCCGAACGTAGCCAAGCAGCGGAGGCGTTTAGCTACTATGAATCAAGTCCACCCTGCTTACACACCTAATGAAGACCTTCGATACTACACACTGCTGGCCATAGTCTTGTTGACAGTAGCGATAATGATCGTCATTAACGTATTCGCTTGGTGCAGGATAAGGAGTACAAGAAAGACCCATGGACAGAACGTCAGAGCTCGCCAAGACAATCTACCCTATGTCCTGAAGCCATTGGACATATGTGTCATATGAATTTAGCCACTTCGTATAGCCACTGATTTGTTTTCTAACTGTGAAGTGTGAGAATCGTGGATCAGAACTATGGTTAGCTTGTAAGGTAGAGAGGCTCATTAACACTGCATTCCATGTATCATTCTATCAGAATGATAATCAGATAGCACTCACGTACCTGAAACATATATAATTTAAACAATGAATCGATATAACTGAGTGTTTGCACGAACCAGGAATATATATCAAAGTGCATATGTTACTTTAATCACATTTATCTTTAATCAATGCATATATAGGCCTTATATTCATCTCTCACAAGGTACCATTAATTTTTGTTCTTATAGGTATTAGTATAAACTAATACCTATAATTTTTGCGATTCATGTAACTACCAGAAATGCATTAGTATTTCTAATTGATTGATTACCTTCATGACTTGCATTTATATAAGCTTATCAATATAGCATATATTTAACCTATTGGATTTAAATCCTTTGTGCATTCTATATATATATATATATAGATATATATATATATATATGTATATATATATATATATATATATATATATATATATATATATATATAATATATATATATATATATATATATATATATGATATATATATATCTATATATATATATATATATATATATATATATATATATATATATATATATATATATATATATATATATATATATACACACATATATATATAGATATATTAGTTTCTAACCATAGCCTCCATCCAGCATATAAATATACCGGTGACTTTCTGAGCTGTGAAATTCATAGCCGAGCTAAAATAAATCTCGATATGTAGGTCTAAGGAAGATTTATTGGCTACCAACTTTTTTTTCTTTTACTGAATAATTTTCCTTCCCTTTTCTGCCCTATTTTTTTTACATATCTATTTTATTCAAGGAATGAGATGGTGGGAAATATTAATGTACTCCTCATCTCGTTGCTTCTTTTTTTCACTAGACATCGATAGTAAATAGTCACCTTTATTTGTTGAAGAAACACCTTCTCAATGTTTTTTTAAGTATCGTATAAAGGTTCGTCAAATGCAGTTGGAAGCGTTACTGCATGCAGTTGTACACAAGTTACTATATAAGC
>NC_061100.1:65423394-65428394 GCF_015104395.2 Macrobrachium nipponense
ATTATTTTGTTTATTATTTGCTTAAGGACCCTAATGTTTTAAAGGGATAAATATGTGTTAATATATTATGTAAATACATTGATGTACTATTTTGTATATGGCTTTACAATATGAAAAAATTCTTTTGATGTGCAAATTTCATTCTTAGGTTTAGTTGGATTTCGTAGATTAAGTAGTTGTATAAAATTGAGGTAAACTTGAGTGAGTGTGTGGTGTGAGAGGTATTTTTCCTTGGAAATTCTATATTTTCCAAGAAAATAAGTTTCGTTGTATTTTATGTACATATGTCTATGTTTGACATTCTGCTCTAATTTTGGTGATGATGAAGTTGTAAAGGGGCCAAAATTCAATTGTTTGGTTTTTTAGTAGTTGTTGAACAAATAGGTATTAAGGAAAACCTTGTCAGAATAGCCTTACATATTTTCATAAGACACTATCTGGCATTTGACTTTACCGTGGCTTCATTAATACTCAATCTAGCCACAATTATTTATATATATATATATATATATATAATATATATATATATATATATGATATATATATATATATATATATATATATATTTAAATACACACACACACACACACACACACACACACACACACACACACATATATAATATATATATATATATATATATATATATATATATAGATATATATATATATATATATATAATTAAATTAAGAACCTACATTTTTCCAATTTAGATTGGGAAAAGAGGTGTAGGATAACGCTATATATATATATATATATATATATATATATATATATATATATATATATGCTTATTCTTCTCTTAATTTCGGTCTCATGTCCTGGGGAACCACCTACTATCTGTCCTTAATATATCTATATTCATTAACGATCTATAGAGGTTCGTCCAAAACCTTTATTTGTTGTCTGCATTTTCATTAAACATCATCTTAATATTACTCAAATTCATTTTCATTCCTACATTTTTGCTTTCTCTATTCAAATCTTCTATCATCTTTTGCAATTCCTTTCCTGATTTACTGCTTAGAACTATGTCATCTGCAAATGTTAAGTTGTTACGGTATTCCCGTTTAATGTTAATTCCTTTCATTTTTCCCATCTAAATTCTTAAAAACATCTTGTAGGCCCGCTGTGAATAATTTAGTACAGATGGGGCCTCCTTGTCTAACTACTTTCTGAATCAAAATTTTGTCACACTCTTTATGTAGTTTTAGGATTGCTGTATTACCCGTATAAATATCTTCTAGTGTTCTAAAATAAGATTTATCTATTCCTTGCTTTTGAAGGGCTTTCATTACTGTTGAAGTTCTGTCAGAATCAAGAGCTTTCTGATAGTCTATAAACGCCATACATAGTGGTCTGTCATACTCTGTTGAATTTTCCTTTAGCTGATTAATTACATGGGTATGGTCAGTTGTTGAGCATCCACTTCTAGCTGCCTTTCTATTCGGTCTAATATGATCTTTGTAAATATTTTATATATCATTGAGAGTAAACTTATTGGGCGGTTATTTTTCAGGTCTTTTGTGTCTCCCTTTTTGTGAATTAATATAAAGATAAAATTTTTCCAAGCTGTAGGTATAGAGTATTCTTGTAAGCATTTTTTGTAAAGTTCTGCGAGTTTCATTATGATGAAATCTCCTCTTTCAATTGTTAGGCCATCTTCTCCTGCTAATTTGTTTCTTTTCATGCCTTTTAAAGCTTTCTTTACTTCTCCTACTGTTACTTTTTGTAACGGCTCAGGTGTTTCATTGTCTATCTATTGGCAAGGTTATTTCTTATATAACTATTGTACAGTATTGCATAGGAATCCTCAGCAATTTTTATCACTTCTCAGCAGTTTTTATCACCTCACCGAGGTTCTTAATTATACTAAACAAAAATGATTCAACACCAACAGTTGAAACTGGGGCTACGAATATAGAAAGAAACACAAACAAAACAAAAGTTTATTTACCAGCTTACTATCAAAGATAAATGCAGAATGATTTCTCCTATTTACATAACAAAAATAAAATCTTACAGTATGTGAACTAGGGAAACTGTGTCATAATGAAATACTTGCTGGCTAGTATTGCAGCTGTCGAAAATCAGTAACGAAGCGACGGCTTCACAAAGGAGAACTGTAGAACTTCAGACGTCTTCATGACCCCGTAATGCAGAAAACAATGTCTATTCTTGATACTCGAAGGGCAGGTTACTCCTCAAAACCACTTGTAGGATGTTTCTTCTATGAAAGGTTGGTCTACGTCGGGATATCTCTCTTCCCGACTATGGACGACTTAACTCGTTTCCGATTGCACTCTCTCGTGGGTGTTCTTCCTCTCTTATCCTTCTTCTCTACTATGGATGACTTAACTCGTTTCCAATCACACCCTCTCGTGTGTCTTCTTCCTCTCTTATATTTCCTTGTCTATGTACATATAAGAGAGGTTTTCACGAGACTGGGATACCCAAAATATTTTATTGACCAAGCGTTTACCAAGGCTAGAAAAAACTTTTATAATCCACCGACCGGGAAATACGAATTCAAAAGTAGTCAGTGTATTCCGCTTCCTTATCATCATAGTTTGGAAAGGGTGCAACATTTATTAAAACAGAATAGGGAAAATAGGTTGGATTTAGCTTTTAGGTATAATACCTCGTTAAAAATCAAAGTTGATTAGAAATCATGAAAAAGAAAGGAAAGATGACGTTGGAGTTTATGTGGTAACGTGTAAAGATTGCAATAAGGGTTATTATGGGGAATCTGGCAGGGGATTAGGTATAAGATTAGAGGAACAGTGCGATCATGTAGGTTGGGATCGAAATATAGTTCAGTTGCCAGACATACGTTAGAGTTAGGGCATGTAATTGACTGGGAAGGAGCGAGAGTAATTTACAAAGTAATAACGCAAGTAGACGCATGAGTAGTTGAAGGGGCTCTTATTATATTTTAAACGTGTTTGATTTTAACAAATCATTTACCCAAGAGGATGCTTTTTTAAATTATTTGGTTCTTAAAACTGTAAATATTAGAACAGACGTAGTTTGCACCACTCCTACTGCCCAGGTTGTCTCTCTTTCTCCTGCCCAGGCATTGGAAGGAAGAACCCCCATTGCAGGTGCCGATGCAGAAGTTTGGACGAGGGAACAGCCGAACACACAGAGGTAGTCAACCACGACGATCGGCTCGTCTTTTGGCCAGACATTTGAACGAGGGAATAACATAATTAAGAGAGTTTGTTTTGGTGGTTATCTCCCTTGGAGACGTTTCCAGAGTCCTGCCTGTCCTTCGTAACTTTTGGATATAATTTTTGAAAAGGAAAATCAGTACGGCTGATGAGGTCTACTGATCAAGTAGACGAAAGCTCCCGTTTTTTATGTATTTTTAATACACATTTTACATAATTGTGGACTTTGATTACTTGAAGATTTTCCAGTCACGTTATGGTGATTTTTTGAGATATATATATATATATATATATATATATATATATATATATATATATATATATATATATATATAAGCTTACCTGTACTGCATTTCTTGTTAAGATCGAAAGATCTCTGAAGTTCTCGTTTATCATTTTCCCCCGGGGCATTCCTTTATAATATATATATATATTATATATATATATATATATATATATATATATATATATATATATATATATATATATATATATATATATATATATAAGATATATATTATATATATATATATATATATATATATATATATATATATATATATATATATATATATAAAGGGAATGCCCCGGAGGAAATGATAAACGAGAATTTCATAGATCTTTCGATCTTAACGAGAAAATGCAGTACAGGTAAGCTTATATACATATATATATATATATATATATATATATATAATATATATATATATATATATATATATACTTATATATATATATATATATATATATATATATATATATATATCTAATTAAAGGAGCCCATAAAAACACCAAAATATAGAGAGAAAAGTACTATATTTCAGAGACTACTGTCTCTCTCTTCAGGTATATGAATGAGAAAAGTTTACAGAAAAGGTGGTATTTATACCAAGAGATCCGTCCACAAGTAAGCCAATTTAGGTCACCCCCGCTGATAATCTTCCTTTAATCTTCTTAAGCGTTGGTTAAATGAAAACCTCGTCGATGACATCTGAAATCCACGCGCCTTTTGAGATGTTCATTACCTGCTTCTCTTTTATTAAGGCCGATTCCATCATTTGACTCTTGTACTGGCAGTTGCTGCTATAAATTACACGTGACAAATTCCAGTTTATTCTATGGTTATGTTCATTTATATGGTTGAAAATAGCCGAGTTCTGTTGTCCATACCTAACTGACCGTTTGTATTGTATTAATCTCTGGGGAAGTGATTTACCTGTAAATCCGATGTAAGATTGGTCACAGTCCTATTCTTAAGAGCCTTACGAATTTGTTCCCCAGATTTCCTGGAAAAAGAATTTGAACTAATTCGCAAGCAACTTTCGTCTTTAAAGTATCCTTACCATATAATTGAGAAAGCAATTCACAAATCAAACGTAATTTTCTACCAACCCCCTAAAGACAAGATCAGAGATAAACCCAACAATAAAATAAAAATTCCTCACCTGGAGACGATTAAGAGAGTAATCCACCCCCTTGGGAAATCTACCCTTTTGCATTTACCTACCCAAACACCTTAGCCAAATCCCTGATAACGTCCAACAAAAGACATCTCCCAAGGACACTGGGGTCTATGAGATCCCTTGCCAGGACTGTGACCAATCTTACATCGGATTTACAGGTAAATCCTTAGCCCACCATCTCTTGCTGTGGCGGGGTGGGCTAAGGCTTCACTTCCAGTCCTGGAATTGAAGATGTCGATGGTTCGTGCCCGTCGGCCGGCAATTCTATTATCGCTGAATAAATTCTCCTTCGGTTAAACGTATATGAAAATTTATCAATTCCGAGGTAGAGCGAATTAGATATTAAAGGACCATTGTAGATCAA
>NC_061100.1:65433394-65440894 GCF_015104395.2 Macrobrachium nipponense
TGGCTCAGTTCCTAATAGTTCGTCATTCATTGCTGTATACGTAACCAGCAACATAATGCTAAAACACACATACGTTGCCGATGTAATAAAGAGGAGGATCCTAATTATTACAAAAAGAAATAGAAACAGTAGCCTTTCAGAATCAAACAAGCAAAACTCGGTTACTGTGTCACCTAGTCAAGCGGTCAAGGTTAGTCAAAAAACTGCCGAAGTGTTCAAAAACATAGCAAATTCCACACAATAAGCGACTCTAGCAGAGTGGGGAAAAGCGATGTTGGTTCATACCAATATCTTTTTGAATTAAAAAAGGATTTTTCCTATGAAACACACGACCGTATAAAGTAATCAGAGCAGGTTTTCGTTTTTTTTAATACATAAGTTATTAGAGTACTGGTGGATTAAGCCCAACTGTACGCGCCGTAAAAATTAGAATATCTTGTTTTATTTCTTTAGTACACGCAATATCTTGTATTTACGGACTCACCGTCTGTTGTTCGAACTTCCTAATGAGAAGTCCGGATAAGCGAGCGCTTACAGATACCTCTATAGTTATAAAAAAAAAAATTGATCTGTATCTAGTGTAATTGTAAGATTCATTTAGGGGTATACAAAAATATTATCTTACATCCTGCAAAATAAGGCGTGTTTGTTTCATCAAAGGACAAAAATCTATAAACCTTCAAACATATTAAAATCCGTTTGAACAAAAATGAGACAGTTAATCAAATAATAACAACTTATATAAAGGAACTATACATTTGTCCATCAATCGTAACATTGTTCAAATGACCCAACAGAATTCTCCCACAACCGGCGGCAGTCGCAATTGACACGCAAAATTCTCGAGAAGCATGCACCCTCGAATGTCTTAGTGCGTGTAAAAAAGACTTTGCTGGGAAATGAAATTTTTAATCCTTCCCGACACTCGAAATATAACGATTTCCGCGAACAAAGCCCTAAAAGTATACATATCGTGGATACGGAAGTATAAATATCGCATTTTGTTATTGTTGCTAGTTTTTAATCACGCCCAACCAGTCGTTGGATGAACTCTCTGATAATCTATCTAAGTAATCCGTAAAGTCATTCAAAGCAGAGGTGATTCAGCAGAATTTTTTTTTTTATCTTCTACCTGAATACCAGGAAGTTTCTCCACTAGCGTGATCTCTGGGAGAAAAAACGGATGTCATTGAAAACAAAATACGGTTCAAGGACAAACATAAAGCTATATACGTACCTTCGTGTAGAACCCCAATGAAATTTCAAAATAGAAATAAATGACGACGTTGAAAAAATGTTAGTAATAGGAGTTCATTAGGAAATCAAATAGCCCATATAATTTTTCTCTCAAACGTCATGTCATAAAGGATCGGACTTGGCGTATCTGCGTAGATTTCTGTCGCTGAAACAAGGAAACGACTTCCGATAGTTTCCAGTGCGATGTATCGACGACATCTTATCTCTGTTAGGTTAGAATAAATTGTTTTCACCAACCTTGGACTTACTTAAAGGCTTTTACCTGATACCATTACCTAAGTGATTGTACCTCATATACCGTTTTCAGCACACTCCGGGGACATTATCAATTTTTACGTATGCCTCCGGCTTACGTTGCGCCCCAAATTACAATAGTGTTTGGAGACTTTTAGGGGATAACCTACATGCCTATATGGATGATCTTGTAATCTTTTCTAATACCTTAGAAGTGCATTCACATAAAGTAGAGCTAGTGCTACAGAGACAAAGACAAATAATCTCAGAGTAAAATATCTAAATGTGAGTTTTTAAAAAACCGAACATGTTTATCTAGGTTTTATGTGTCCTGGTCAAGGTCTTAAAGTAGTCCATGGTAAGGTGTCGGCTATTCATAACTTTCCTTGTACTTATTAACGTAAAAGGGGGATACAGCACTTTTGCGCTGTAGTGGGTATTACAATCGTATGTAAATATGTAACTCTTCAATCATGACAGCTCCTTTAACAGATCTTACGAAGAAGAGCGTAGATTTATTATGGTCTGAAAAGCATCAACAGGCGTTCGATATCCTTAAAAGCGGAATAATGCAGCTTACCTAACTTAAAAATCCCTGATTTAAATAGGAATTTCTTTTTTATTGTTGCAACAGACGCCTCAGACCAGGGGCGGGTAAGAGGGGTATTACTTCAGTCATATGATAAACAGTTCTTCCCTATAGCTTTTTTATTCACGTAAACTAAAGCCCTCTGAAAGTAAATATGCAGTAATAGGCAAGGAAGGGCTAGGTATCTTTAACACTAGTACATTTTAAGTTCATAATCTATGGCTATCCTGATAAAGTCCTTACTGAACATGAGTCCTTTACCGAGTTTTTTCAAAGGCTTTAATCACAGTCCAAAAGGAACTCGGTGACAAATGATCATTCAGGTTATTGGAGTCCAAGATAAGATATCTACCTGGGGAAAGCAAAATATCATAGCTGACGCATTATCCCGCAATCCCGCACCATACAGCAAAGAACCATTAATTGGACTAAAAGATATAGAAAACATCCGTGCCTATTGTTAAAACCGTATCTAAACAAGAAAATTCCTTAACCAAGAGATCGCGAGCATTGAATATCTGGGTAGGAGCGCAGAACTGTTACAAAACTGAACAAAGCAAGAGTCAACAGACATGACCCAAACAATAAACACTTCGGACGGAAACAGAGTCAGCAGCAATAACAAACAAACAATAAAACACTTCGAAACGGAAACAGGTCAGTGGCTAGGCAAAAAACAATAAAACACTTCGAGCAGAAACCCTAAAGCAAAGTATATTTAAAGTATGTGTATCAGAATAATGTAATCAAATGTAATATTATATGTAGGTCTGTGACGAGGAAAACCCGAAGAACACAGCAGATGACTAACGACCAGGTATTAGTAATAATCTCTTTCATACCAATCGTCATAAACTGGTTGCATTCCGTCATCCAGGGTTCCCTACTATGTCACAGAAAGCCAAATCACTATTTTACTGGCCTTTTACCTGGCCTACAATGCTTACAGATATAAAAAGCACATAACTAATTGTAACACGTGTCATGAAAACAAGGGATACACTAAGACACCTGTCAGTTTAGGAGCCTCATCCTGTGCCAAATCAATCCTTGAAAGAATATACGTAGAATTATTAACAGAATTACGAGTCTGACAGAGGGAATAACACTTCTTAGTGTTAATAGTTCCTTTGACACGTTATATAGAATTAATAGCACTAAAAACAAACACCGCAATTGAGTGCGTTAGGAATATTTATGAGTGCTAAATCAGTAAATATGGAATTCAACACATAATAATCTGTGACTCGGGTGGTGTAAATCAATAATAATCTCCTAACACGTTGTGTGAATTCTTTCCCATTAAGAAAACCAATAATATATTTGGTCACCCAGAGTCAATCGGTTTTGGTAGAATAACGGATAATTAAATAGGAAGTGTCAATGTCTTACGAGTTACAAACTCGTGATATTGGATCCGACCGGATTATAGCGGTTCTCGCGGTTTTAAATACGTTTATCATTTATATCTTGTATCTAGTAGAATTGATGCCGCAAGTAGCCTTATACGGTACGCCGCTAGAACACTTTTCCACATATTCAAGCCAACCATTAATTTATCAAATATATATATATATAAAAAAAATATATATAAATAAATAAATATAAAAAAATAAAATAAATATGGATACAAGTGGAGTCAATATAATACACTCCGTAAGAAGTCGGAAGGGTTACAATTATAATAAAAAGGAATCACGATAAAATAAATAAGCAAAAACGTAACCATTAAATATCCAAATATATATGCGTAAAGATTTGAACTCTAACTTAACGCTTTAGTAATGACAAATAGCTAAAAGTTTCAAACGCATATCAAAGTCTACTGACATATTGTCTGTCCCGGTAATTTATATTCGTAGTCAATGAAAAAAAAAAAATTAAATAAATAAATAAAATAATAAATAAACTAATAATAAATAAAATAAATAAAATAAAATAAAATAAAAGAGATTTTAAAAGTCAGGAAGTCTAGAAGTGAAAATGTTATCTATGGAATAATCCTATATGAATCTTATACAGGGCTAATAATATATATAGAATTTGTATGGAAACCTATTTCATATAGTTTGAATAAGGAATATTTAATTTAACATAATGCCAACATGAAACTAATATATTGTTCAATTTTGGTACTGTTTTTTTTTCAGACATTCTTCTCATGCGGGTGGAGAATTAAAACACTAAAATATCATTTGAAAATACTAAAGTCGTATCTCTTACAGCAAGTAACGTAACTCTTAGCTGGCTGAGAGCAATCTCCTGCCAAGTGACGACGTCATCATTGCCGTATCAGCATTTGTTCCTTTTAACCTCAATAATCTGCTTACACAGGCTTCATCTGTGTGTCGTCTCTGCTTGCAACAGCAGATTGACTGGAGAAAGGAATGCTTAGCCCGAACTTCTCATGGGCAAGGCAGACGTTAGGTACAAATGTCTATCGGTGTGCGCAATGCAACTTTAGCTAAGGAGTTGCAATCATTTTAAAATTAATAACAAAATAAGCAAATAGAATTTCTATAACAACAAAATGAATTAATTTTTTCTGAACCTCATAGACATTTAGAAGTATCAAGATATATATGTGAGATATTTACTTGCAACATTAGCCTATTACAATTCAAGTAAAACATTCATGGGAAAATGTCACATTTTCTTGAAAAACCCAAAGTTTATATAGAAATTAGTTACATAGTGGGTTTTTCGTTGCATCTCCTACCTATTAATAAAGTTTTTAAAAAAATTAACCTCAGAGGATGCGCACGAGAAAATTGAATATGAAACTTTTGTTAGGGCACATAGAATCATGATTAATATTCTTTGACTCTTATGTTGCCTGGCAATCTTACAAATAGCTCCATTTTCCACTTCTTTGTTCTAGTAACTTAACTACCAGTAATATCGAATTTTCTTTTGAGATTCGTATTGATATCTATTTATTTTTTATAATTATGGATATTTTTACAAGTCATCATAGACCTGGATAGGTTCACTCATTGTTAATGCCATGGATAAAAAAGTTTGTACAGCGGACTCTTTTGAATTCCGAAATATCAGCGAATTCATGTGGGTTAAGTCTGGTCTAAATGGCTCTCTCCTCTCCCCTGTATTTGGATGTTGTCTGAATTTACTTTGCCCTTGTGACAAGTATAATTTCACTTGCAGGCTGATTAATGGAACCTGGTTACAGTATCCTGCAGTACGAGAGTTTCACATCGCAACTTCAAAAAAATCGTTCGTCGCAGCGGACGACTACAGTCAAGTAACAACCGCCTACAATGTGAAAGGAATTTCATGGACTTCTTCGACCGACACCGTACCTCGTCGTTAATATCGTTTTCATGCGGAACGCTCCAGCGGCTGTCGGAATTCGACTACAAAAGGGACATACTTCCGACAATTACGACCCGAAGGATATTCAACTCTACTTTGCTGGCGAAGGACTCGTGCTGGGATGTTTTTTTTATTCATCGCGAACGTAATCGTGTAGCTTAGGATGCAGAGAATAAGTATGAGCGCAAAAATGGAACGTTGGACCCGCCCAGGCAAATTTTCACCCTTGTTTTAAACCATTGAAAAAGGCCGTTTCAATTGGCTATAGGTGGTTGTCTGGAACTGTGTAATGGACGAAAAGTGGTTCGAAAGCTAGTTAAAAGTGAAGTAGTATAACCTCGGTCATGTATCCTATATATATAAAGTATCATGTACCTATATATAATTGATCATAAATAACAGAGTCGAAATATATCTTTGCGTGTACGCAATAGGAATCTCTTATATAGATGATCATAAATAACGGAATCTAAATATATCTTTGCGTGTACGCAGTAGGAATCTATTTAAAGTGCACATATATTAATCATAATTATATGAATCCATATACCAATGTATAAACAAATCAGGTAGCCTATAATCAATCTGTTACCTTTTATCTTCCCAATATCTGCAGTTATATATGAGTTAGTATATTGATTAATGAATCAGAAATCAACGAATCAATCAGCATAAACATTAATAATTTTATCAATTCATATATGATATTTTTTATCAGTTAAATATGATTTTTATCATGTTAATCTTCATTCTATGCAATTATCAGAGTACATTAGTATTTTCTGTAGCATAAGTATCTTAAAGAGATGAAGTGAAAAACTGTATCATTATATATATCATGTGATCACTATTATTTACCAATATCATTGTTTTATATTTTATTACTTGAATCAATTCATGTACACAATGAATTTTTATTTACTTATATATATATATATATTCACATAGTGTCTGTATCACACTCCTATAAGTCAGATGCAAGTCAAGTTTGAGTAATATTCAGTAGCTGGTTTTGGTAGCTGACCGAGCTAATGTAAGTGTTTACATAATAAAAATATGGAATGTTAGTCCATATATATAAAAGTCTAAAACACTAAAGAGGTCAACCAGATTGCTTGCAGGAATGTGATCAGACTAGAGACGCTGAAAGATGACGTATACAATAAGTATGTAGGCTAAGATAACATGCCGTCACCTGTAGTCATTCAATTGTTTATAAACATTAGTCCAAGCTCCCTGCTTGAGACAACCACCGCCTACGTGATCTGTAGCGTGTCTCATTTTGATTGTGTGTTCGTATGAAACTATGTCATTGTATGTATGTTCATATGTTCGAACTACTGTCTGTTCCTTCATAACTTGTAACAGAGATGGTAGACAAGCAGAAGAGAGTTAGCTATCGTCATTAGAAGACCTGTACCTCTTTACCTAAGCTTTATCATGTAGAGGAATAGGATTAGCCATCATCATTGGCAGAAGCGATCAAGCTATCGTCATAGAGACTTGTACGATCATACCTGAATCTTCATCATGTAAACTTCAGAAGATTATACTATTTTTATTACCTTGTGTTTTCTACAAGAACCTCACCGAACCATGAGTTCAACACATCGTCGTAAGATAATACCGACTTCGTAAGTGATCTACAAAACCCCAGACACTCCATTGAGGATGGAAGTGCAATACCAACCGACTTAGCGTATAGATTATCGCTAGTCTAACATTACCTCATAGGGCGCCTTATCATACAAGGCACAAGCCCTAATATATATATATATATTATATAATATTATATAGATTATATCTATATATATATATATATATATATATATATATATATATTCTATATATATCTATCTAACATAATATATTATATATATATTATATATATATATATATATATATATATATATAATATATATAAATATTAATATATATAATTTATATATATAGATATATATCTATTATATATATATATAGATATATTATACTATATATGTATATAATATATATATATCTATATATTATATATTTATATATTATTATATATATATATATATATATATATTATATAGATATCTATATAT
>NC_061100.1:65443394-65450894 GCF_015104395.2 Macrobrachium nipponense
CATGTCACTAGATTCAGAATCAGAACTAGATTCCATGGTGACATTTGGCTCGGGACCAGGAAGATCAGGGCCATTGGAGGACTGTCTTTATGGCATAAGGAACATCAGGATATTGAACATGGTGCTTGTTCTTGCGGTTGATGCCTTTTAGATTTGCCATGTAGAAGTTGCAGTCGGTAACGTTATCTTTCCCTTCCCTCCACACCATTGGGACACCAAATGGCATATTCTTACTTTTCTTGTTCCTCCACTCCAATAAGTTCTCTACACATGTTTTGCAGCAGATATGGGGAGCGAATGGTTTATCTTGGTACCCTAGTTTGATGTCAATGTAAGTTTGATGTGCCTTCTTAACAAAATCTGTGATATTTGCTTGAAGGTTTGGAAGAACCTCATGTCCGCAGATGTAACAGAACCTATTAGGATGAATTTTACACTTCCTATCCATTTCTATACATATCTAGACCTGAAAAGAAATATAAAAATAATTATTAAAGGGTACCTACGACCCGGTTATGCAAAAATAAACCCCACAAAATCTTGAATAACTACAATATTTTGGAAAAATATGCTGGAATAGAATTAGACTATATTTTAGAATCAGACTTGACCTAGGAAAATGAACTGCATTTTTTTTATTCAACATGCCCAAATGGTCCTAAATCTGGTGGAAAATCCTTGACCTTTGTAAAAAAAAGTTTTGAAAGGCAGGCCAGTGTAATCATTAGACCTAGTAATTATAGACCTATCGCCCCAATATATACAATGAGATTTTTCTCTCAGATGGATAAATAGTGCATTGAAGTCTGGGCTGTTCTGAAGGAGTACATATGCTGCGTTACTAATACATTCAAATCTTTGCTCTATTGGCTCATATAAAAAGACGGGCCATCCTTACAAGAGAACACAACATTAACATTAAAAGATTTAAATATTGATTTTATGGTTTCAAAACCACGAAAGTAAGGCAAGCTAAGTAAATTTTTAGGGGTTTCTTTTTCATTATTAATGCTATAAAATTTTTGTGAACTTTTTGACAACAAAAATAAATTATATGATGTGAGTAGCATAGATGTTGTCCTATCTGTTCTATGTATTCTATTTCTTGGTCAAGATATTGTGGGATCACAATCCACAAAGCAAGTAAGAAAATGAAAGAAAAAATAAAAATTTTAATATTAAGATGGTGGCCAGAATAAAAATGTACATATGTTAAATTATTATTGGGTTTCCTATAAATACTGAATTTACATTGGAAAGACCCTATGTGGTTAATACATCTAGGAAAGGGATGACGTTATATTAAATTTCAAAAATGAATTTTATAGATGGCACTAAATTATTTAATTTAGGCAATAGATAGTGTACATCGTTAACAACAGGTAAGACTACTAAGAGGTCATCTATATATCTGAACCATTTTAAGGGGACAAGTGTGATATTTGTGAGGTGTTTTCTCTTAAATAATTCCATATATAAGCTTGAAAGGACAGTTGATAAGAGGTTGCCATAGACATAGCAAATATTTGTTGTCAATATTCGCCATTAAAAGTAAATCTGCAATCACAAACACACAGCTTATTGAAATTATGTGACTAGCGGACATAGGTTATTCATGCAATACAAGTTCATTAATTAAGTATTCTAGCACAGGGTCAATAAGGACTTCCGTAAATAAGGATCATACATAAAAACTGACAAAGATATCATTAGCATTTAATACAATGTTATTTAATTTATCCACAAGATCAAGAGAATCCAAAAGTCGTGGTACCAACACGAAGGCCAGAACTAGACTGCTTGACTGGGGCACAGGGACTTCCAAATACACGTTGGAATACTCTAAGGAAACAAAAAAACAGGACTCTGAGAATAACCGGCCAAGGATAAAAAACTGTAGTGGTAACACAAAATAACGTGGAAGAAGAAAACTTAAAACCCTCACGGGGATAATACAACAAATGAGAATTTAAGGTAAAGTAAAGATAATGAATATAAAAAAGAGAAGGACAAAGTTCTAAGTGTCCCATTGTTTATCCTCTATTCTGTAGCTTACCATGCTAACACATGCTGCCCTCTTTTCTGCATTGGGATCATGCTTATTCATTTTGTAAATATTTCATGTTTTTTCTTGATAGATATACAAAGTGACCCCTTCCAATCCCCCTTTTACTATTTCTTTCCACCTCGATTCGAGTCACAAATAGCTATGATGTCCATGCCTTACCTATCCAATTCCTTTTGTACTACTACATTATCCATCTTTCCCCTTTGACTCATGAATCTTACCTTACAATTATTGGTTTACGATTTAAGTTTGGTACTGATAAGCCTGGATATATTTAACACCATTTTATGGTGGGATTTATGAGCCAGGTCTATATTATGAACATTGAATCACATCTGGGTGTTAGGTAATTATCGTGAGTCAGGTGGAGCTTCTTAGAGAAGAAAGACATTGGTGATTCGAAGCCGATACATTGTAAAAGCCGAATTATGACTGAATTACGACCTAATTACGCTCAAATCTTCATGTGCACTCACACACTCGCCAAGTTTCAAAACGACCGCCAAGTAATTGCTACCACAGTCAAGCCACGGAAACTGTTAAAAGTCTCCATGTCATGCCGACGTACCTAAGAGCTCTTTCGACTTATGAGATGCTCTTTTGACATACGTAATGTGGTTACAGCAGACATGAGTGGCAATTTCAATGTATGTTGTCCATTTCGATGAACACAATGTATTGGCTACCCCCCAACCTGCGCAGAGGGCGTGCACAGTAGCCACATTGTGACATGTGCGTTTTCAGCTATAAAAAGGCAGCATCCCATCTGCGTTTGCTGTCCTCACTGTGACTTTTGTGACTTTCCGTTTTTGTTTCCCTGCAGTCTGCTGCTGATGCTGATGTCCCTGCCCTTGTCCTTGTTGTAGTAGATATTGATGTTGGTGGTGATGATGTAACCATCATCCCCCCATTGAGGAGCAACAGGTGAAATGGAGAAGCTTGCCACTTAGACCGAAGGTGTTGCCCTTGACAAGGTAAATATTCTATAAATTTGCATAATGTGTTATTTTTTATTTCAACATATAAAAGTATATTTTTTTATTTCTCCTAAAAACATTTTGACACAATAATTTACAACAAAATTCTTCAAATTTCCACAATACAAAATTAATACAAACCATATCAAGTAATTTATTATCATAAATGTTCCCAACCTTTTACTTTTCCAATTGAATATATATTACTATTGTGTGATGGGTAATATTTTTTTTTCTTTGTTTTTAGGTGCTTGCACAGGCTGAGGCGGCCAGGCAGCATATCGTAGAGCTGGTCAATGAACCAGATCTCAGAGAGAATGCATGGAATCACTACCTCAAGAGTCTCCTGAAGGAATTTACTGAAATTGACCCGGTCTTTGATTCCTACTTGCTATTGGAAGTAGAGTTGCTTTGTCTGAAACTACAGAGGGCAACGAAACGGAGAGATGTAAAAGCTTCATTTAAACTCTTTCATCTCACACGAGATGCGTGTTAGGAACTGCAGAGAGAATCGTCGTCACCTATTCATCCTCCTTCCATATCTGCCGCACCTGATCCTTTACCCTTTGACATCCTTTGCGCCTTAGCCTGGGCCTTCGACAGTCTTGTTCGGTTCAACTTCGAAACCCAAACAACCTTAGCCCCTGTCGCCGCAGCAGATAACTATGCTGCAGGTGGAACTTCTGTCACCTTGGTCAGGCTCTTTTGCTGGGTCGTTAACATCCATGCAATTAATTTGAGCCAAATCGTCAGTGAAAGCTTCCTTGATAGCATGTTTCCCGATACGAGTCAGGTTTCTTCGGTAAATACCTGTAGTTCTTCAAATGTCACAACCACAACGACTCCTAGCAATCGATGGATGATTTATTTTGCTTATCTGTTGTATATCCTTTTTGTTATTGTTGATACAATAACGAAATGGAGATTTCTTCAATTCTTGTAACACCTTTAATTCTGAAACTATACATTGAAATTCTTCGTCATTTTTTATCAAACTATATAGTTTATTGTTTTGTAAATCCTTATGTACTTTTATATATTTTGCACTGTTAAACCTCCCGGTAATATTTAATGTAAATGTCTATATTTTTTCGATATTGTTCAATGTTTACATTGTGAAAGTACTAAACCTTTTCCTAATGGCAATAATATTTTATTTTTATAATGCTGAACAAAGTAATTTGTGTAAATGTGAAGACTGAAATGTTCATTAAGAAACAAACATAAAACTTGTAAAATGTAGGAGTAAATACAAATGAAGATTACTTATGAATGAATATTTTAAAAATTTCATATGTATGTCTACTATATATCAATAAGCAGTTATAATCTCCCTACCGAACTTGGTCAAATGGGGGGCCCAATCATTTCTTCCTTTCTCTGGTATTTCCTGGTTTGATTTCGCTTGCAAACAACAGAGTTTAGATTATCTCTCTCTCTCTCTCTCTCTCTCTCTCTCTCTCTCTCTCTCTCTCTCTCTCTCTCGTGAAATAACCCAACTTTGTTTTTAACTCTCACATGTCTGATATTGTTAAATGTCAGTATAGTATTTTTAATTCTCACTAATTAATGATATAGTTCTTATTTGTAGTCTTCATTACCCTTCTTTAACCAAACAAAATCCGTTTGCAATGAGAGGAAATTTCCAGCATCCTACAAAAATTCAAGGTTATTTCGGCCCAGACACCGAGGGACTCCTGCCGACCGAGCCAGACTCGGGGGTCAGCCAGCAAACATTCCAAGAGCGACAGATTTTAACGGCCAGCTGGGATTAAAAGCTTAAGGGACAAAAGTATACCATATACATATTACTTTCTATGCATAGACAATAGCAGTCGTTTCCATATTTTATAGTCATGGTTATGTATCATTTTTACCCAAAACTTTGTTTACATCTTAAACAACATGATCCTTATTTACTGTGCTATATACTTGTTGACATGGCTCCAAACTACATTTAAGGGAAGGAAGATTTGCAGAAGTTCAGAGCTGTTTTGAAAACTGTTATATTTTCCTTCTGTTTCCACACCTGACCGCTATACAAGGCCGAGATGGGTAAGAGAAAGTTCAAGGGCAGAATTGAGTCGATAAAGCTGCCGTATTTTTATGATTTGATTAACATATATGGGATTCAAGAGTTTCAGTACTTTTATATACTCTATTAACTTCTCATATACTCAGACAACAAAATACATCCTTATTATTTAATTGGAACCTATACAATTTATTAGAATAGGGCATTTTTAAAGTAAAAATAGCATTTTAGATTTGCAGTTTTCATTATATACTTTGATAACGTCATATATAGATAAATATTACACTGAATGCTATTCATTGGAAAATGTGTTGGGTAATAATATAAATATTTTATAATTTTCGAATTCATTTTATTATATATGAAGTTATTTCTATTTGATTTTATTAAGCATATTTACAGGAATGATCTTATTGCTTTTTTTATCATATCATTGTATCTTGCCAATTGACGGAGCCTGCAGGGGAATTAAAATAATCACGAAGGTTGTAGTAACCTTTCAACTCTCTTCTTTTTAAGTAGGGCCACATCCAGCATCTCTTGCTTATTTTTTTTTTCCTCTTCTTGCGTTTTTGTTCCAGCCGTATTTTCATTATCTTAACATCAAGATGTTCGTCCATCTTGTCTGTCAACAGCACCTGGAATGGGAATGAGTGCAAACTCTCATCATCTACACACTTTATACATTGCAACACTTCCCGACAGTTTACGTACGTCGTCTGTGCCTGATTCCGTATTATGTATGCTGTAATTCACTTATGTCTGACGATATTGCATTTATGTCAGTAGCCGTCCCCGAAGTAACAGTTAAAGTTTGTGGCCTAGATCATCGGCGAATTACGTGTGCGTCTACGTATATCGCAAATCTCATCTCGACGTACATAATGCTGTCGTAATTGTACATTGCAAGCGTCGTATGCTATTGTCGTAGTCAGCTGTTTTTTTTTTTTTTTTTTTTTCCAAGGCCCGCGACAGGTGTAAAACCAGCCATTACGACGGTCGCGGGCTCTAGTCGCCGATGTGCGATCCAGCCTGAAGAGAGAGAATAATGGCAGACATTGATAGCAGCTTCCAGGTAAAGAAAAAAAAAAAACATTCGTATAAAAACAATAGATTTCAGTTGAAAAATCACCAACCGATTGGTGTGGAACTATAGCTCAGGTAATAAATACTATTTACTTACTTTCTGCATCATGGAAGAACATTAAATGGACCGAGTTATGAAATTTCTTATTGATATTATTTTTCTATTTCTATTTTAATTCGATTACTTCTGTATTATTCCTGTTTTTCCCATTTATGGCTTAATCCTATTGGTTAATATTATAAAATTATTTCTCTTCCAGTATTCACTAAATTCTAACAATTTCATACGCACTGATACAGTCTTTCATATAAACCAAAATTATATCCCTTCTACCTATTTCAGTTCTTCTTGCACCACATTTAATAAGTAACAATTTCATCTAAACAACCTAAATTGTTTTCTTTCATTTGCCTCCAACAACTACGATCTATATCTATCTATCTATCTATCTATCTATCTATCTCTATCTATCTATCTATCTATCTTTCTATCTATCTATAATCGTGCCCTAAATATTACACAGTTACTAGCACGATTAAGACATGAGGTTTATAAAAATATTTCCATCAATTAATTCTTGGAAAAACACCGCCATTACTTTTGTATATACAAAATATTTATTAGAAAAAAAAATAACTTTTGGTATCCACTAAAGATTGTAAACAAACGGCCAAACATGGACTTTGGGGCCCTTACGAACTGTATATTTTAGCAGTGGCTTTCCTTCCTCGCTCTTACGACCAGGATGAAAGTCTCAGGTAGGATTAATCCCTGTTGTGTCTTATTTTTATTATATTTGTTTAAATTTCTATCTTTATTATATTATCATTCTATCATTTTTATTTTTTATTTCTATTATTATTATTATTATTATTATTATTATTATTATTATTATTATTATTATTATTATTATTATTATTATTATTATTATTATTATTATTATATTTTCATTTATTATATTTTCATTATTTAAAATAAAAATCACTAGACTATATTCATTCGTTACATTTCGTTTGTCATTCGAGCAAAATGATTTGTGATATCCCTTAATAACAGAAAAGCTGTGATGGAAACCAAATGAGAAATTAAAATAAAGTTTTATCAAAGTGATTCTAAAATATTCAAGTCAGTTTCATTGTTTACTCATCTAACACCCTGAAGTCGATATATTCTATGTACGTTTAACATAATTTCAAGTGATTTCTTACTTTGGTACCTAACAGCTAGACCAAACGAAGAGACAGTGCTGAAAGTATTTTCCAAAGGAGAAAAACACTTTGATTCCAGAATGCTACTTTAAATGACTCTCAACAGCTTATTTTCTGTATCATAT
>NC_061100.1:65455894-65470894 GCF_015104395.2 Macrobrachium nipponense
ATCCGATATTATCTTGATTTATATTATATATATATATATATATATCTATATATATATCTATCCTCTTTACTTTATTTATTTTATACATATATCAATATATTTATATCTATATATATATTATTATATCTCCTATAATATAATTATTCTATAATATATTATATATATCTATTATATTTGAATGTGTAAACGTTTGTTATTTTCAAAAATAACTCCAATAACGGCGTGAAACGTGATACATTGAAACAAATATTTGCTTTGCTTATATTGCTTTCCAGCTTTCTATATCTTAGTATTATCCTTTTTATTTTTGTTTTCCAGCTCTCTATATCTTAGTATTATCCTTTTTATTTTTGCTAAAATACCTTATACACACCATTTGCATTTTTTACCTAATGATCCTCCTACTCAATTCCTTTTTTTTTTTTTTTACAAACATTTTCAATTTTTTTTTTATATGCCTTACAGCTTTTCTCCATCATGCACTATCAACAGTGAATCAGCTGTATAACATTAGCCATGTCATGTTATGTTCAATGGCCAAATTAATGTAGCATAGTTAATCAACTACGTCTCCATCCATATTTTTCTTTTTTTAACAATTTATATTAATATATCTTTACTGATTTAAAATGGCCATTGATACAAAACTCAAGATATTTGCAACAAAACCATCATTATTTGGTCGATATGTATTAGCACAAATGATAATTATAAATGCTTTTGAGAGTGATTTAAAACCTCTATATATTTATCAATACACCACACGTGTATATATGTATGTATATATTATATATATTATATATATATATATATATATATATATAATATATATATATATATATATATATATTATATCTAATCTATCTATATATTATATCCTGATATATATATAGGTATATATATATATATATGTATATATATATATATATATATATATATATGGATATATATATATATATATATATATATATATATATATGGATATATATATATATATATGATATATATATATATATATATATATAATATATATATATATATATATATAATATATCATACTATATATATATCACGCCTGTGTGTGTGTAATATAATAGAGGTTTTTAAATCACTCTCAAAAGCATTTGATGAAGTCGTTTGATGAATAAGAACTCAGGGTAGTTAGGTAATTGCTATGGCTTGTTCCATCAATAATGGAGAGGTGGTTTTTAATTATTTCACTTTTACATTTGGAGGCGTGATTCTTTATATTAGAAAATTCTCGTTTACTTAATTTCTGACCCGTTCTAAAACTGTATCGCACATGGCTACAATATCTAATCTGCAGTAACCAACGGCTTGATACTACATAAATGCCGGGACATCCCAGGCACTTGAATTTATAAATAATGTTGGATCTCATGAAGGTCTGCAGTTTGTCTTTATAGCCGAAGAATACGCCAATCTTGAATGGATTGATTGGAATTATATGCATTTTAATGCAGCCAAATTAATTTTCGATTATTTTTTTAAGTTTGGCAGTAAACTTGTTGTCAGAGATAAATGGGATTGTGGCATATACATTTTTCTTTAAGACATTATAGGAAGGCATCGGATTGGAGAAATCTTGCGACAGCAGTCTGGATAGGAGTTCTGTAAGAAAAATTTGACTAAAAATAATATCTCATTGTGAAAGAGATACCAACTCGAAGAATAACGTAAAACCCTATAAACCAAAGTGTAAATAGCACTCAGTTTAAAGTTCTTGAAGCATGAACTGTAGAAATTGTTAGCAAGCTCAGTGTACGATTTTTTCTTATACACAGATGTAGTAAACTCACCATTGCCTCCGCTAACATTGATATCTAAAAAGGGTAAAGAGTTTTTGTTTTCCTTTTCCATGGTAAATTTTATATTTTCATGTTGACTATTGATATGGTCCAGAAACATCTCTATGCTAGCTGTACCCGACTACGCATTGCGTGGCTCAGTCTGGTTAAATGGAAAAGAAAGAAAAGAGAAAGCGCACGTTTCTAATATGTTTAATTTCACAATGCCTGTGGGTATAAAATATTTTTTGTTGTGTGGATTCCTGAATCTAGAGCACGCAACATAAAATTGTCCATGTGAGAAGCAATTCATATCCATATCTAAACCTCACAATTCTAAATATTGGCCCTAAGCTTTGTTATTGGTGATCGCAAACGCCAATCGCATTGGGAATTGCGAGAAATGTGGACATCTTCACCTTCGAAAGGTTTTGTCAAGAATGTTGCTTCTACGACGGTGCTCGTTGATTTTTTTTAACTCAAGCAGCGTGAAGTTGCAAAGCTTTGGCTGGTTGACATTTCGCAACCTGATAACTGGCACGCCGATTTTCAATTGCAGTACGTGCGGTGGTATCCCTGGCAGATTAAGTGAATTCAAAAATTCTGTTGGATAATTAACCGCTTCATCTGCTTTCACAACAGTGTCGACGGACTTATATGTGACTGCCTCGATTTGAACGTTAAACTGAATAATCTTGTTAAGTTCGTAAACGTCTTTGTTCTTGGCCCCAAAATAGCTCATTCACTCCGCCAATCATGATTCTTGTGACTGGTTTGAATATTGGGAGATACTTTTTCAACCAATTCTTCTTTTGGCGGCACTAAATTGCAGAAGTTATGAGGCAATGAAATTCGTCCTGAGGTCAGATCAACCGGCACCTTTCCGTTCCCAATTTCCAGCAGTTGATGTGAGAATATCTAAGCTGATCTATCTTTTCGCAGCTGGGCACGCATATTTGTAGTTAATTTTAACGTCTTTACGTGTTGCCACAAATTGGAGTATTTCAGGCAAGCATTTATTTCTTCCGCTGGTGTCGATCGAGGGATTATAGGTAATGTTTGCCTGAAATCTCCTGCAAACAATATTAATTCGTTCCCAAATGGTGTGATGTTCCCACGCAAATCTTGCAATGATCGATCAAGATCCTCAAGCGATTTTTTGTGCGCCTTTGTGCATTCATCCCAAACAATAAGTTTGCTTTTCTGCAATAATTTTCCCATGCCGGATGCTTTGGAAATGTTGCACGTGAGAGTTTCAATGAATTGCATGTTTGATGACAATTTCAAAGCGGAATGATCAGTTCTTCCACCTGGTAGCAATGTCGCAGCTATTCCGGACCAATTGCTGTCAGAATCAATGTAATCAGGAACGTTTTAACAGTTCTTTCTGGCTCATCTAAGATGTCACCAACCCCGCTATTGACAGTTTGCATTATTTGGTCGTAAATGCCTTTTTGCTCAAGCATTGACGTGAACGAAGCAGCAGCAGATCGATTCGGTCGATTCGGTGATGGCATTCCCAATCGATTGAGAACTTTGTTCGCGATTTCTAAGCACAAATCTTCAATCATTATCAACGCTTTCTTGTACGCTGATTTCTGCTGTTAAATCCATGTTCATATTTTGAAATTTTCAATTTCCTTGCGTATTTCGACGGCAAAAATCTGCAGCCATGGTGGGATTTATATTTCTCCCACACTCTGTTGGAGATGAAAGAGCAGGCGGTCAATATGATTGCAAACAATGCACGAATTTCATTTGGATGTGACGTGTTGCACGCGTCATTAAGGCATACATCCCAGTGTCGGTCGTTCTCCAATAAATTCAGAGCTGGGCATGCAATGCGGAAATTGGTATGTGTAACGCAGTTGACAATTCTCAATTGCTGGAAAGACGTTGGACCGGACACATTGACCAACAGCATGCGAAGAAAGAAGCATTCCTCTTGATTGTGATGTACAGTGTACTGTCTACCTATCATAATTTCTTTGAATTTGCCAAGTTGTCCGTCGACTCGCTCTCCTCGTTTGAGTCGTTCAAATGATTTTCTACTAGCATTCCATGTGTAATACGTAGGCATTTTCGAATACAGCATTGTTTTTGCAAACTTGTCATTTCAACATTACGTGAAGAAAGCACTTAATGTTGTAGCCGGTGGATTCAGGGCTATTTGTTGCACATTTGTAGCTGTGAAATAAACACGTTGTCCTTTTTCTAGATGTACTGCTAAGTGAACAACAACTGGATTTCGTTCATGTATGAGAAATGAAAGCATTCGCCATACAGCTTCATTGCTGCTTCTGTATCTTCCAGCCTGATGCTGTGTGATTTCATCAATAAGTATAACCACAATCTTATCACTTTTTTGTTGTTGCACACCAAAAACTGTCATGTCACTAATAATTACAAAAGTATTTGCTCGATTTAAGGATGTTACAGTATTCCACGTTTATGTGCGATTTTTATGTTTTTTATAGTAAAGGCGAATATGGAACAACCCACCGGTCATCTACTTCGACGTCACCGTTTCGCATTTGTATGGTTGCTAATTTACCGCCATCTTCTGCTGATCTTCTTCTGCATAAAGTATATCCGTCATTTCCTGTAATTGTGTTGGATATTAATGCTCGACGATATAGCTTTGAGTATTTTTCGTCTTACATGTATGGTAAATTTGGATTCAGTGTACCGCAAGGTCCATGTATTATATTTTTCGTCACAACTTCATGCAAATTCTTATCGACGTCGTCATCGGGTATATCAGCGAATATTACATCATCAATTTCGTTTGAAGTGATTTCGTTATAGAGCCAGATTAGTATATGTGCGAGTCGCAATCCTCTCTTTTGCCATTCCACAGACCCATACACTTCATGTTTTACCATGAAATCCATCAGCGATTTCACCTTCTTTCTGGAAAAACGTGCTGTGATGTCATGTCTATCCACAGGCTATTGCCCAGGAAGTAGAGGTGTTGTATATCGTCCCAAGCTGATTTGCATGTGGATGTAATGAATAGGTCTTAACGCCCCTATTGACGGACATACGCAATTGCATCTTGTTTATTACTTTTGTATATATATATATATATATATATATATATATATATTATATATATATATATATATATATATATATATATATATATATATATATATATATATATATATATATATATATATATATATATATATATATATATATATATATATATATATATATATATATCTAATAAATATATAAATATATATATACATATATATATATATATATATATATATATCTATATATATATATATATATATATATATATATATATATATATAATATATATACATATATATATATATATATCATATATATATATATATATATATATATATATCTATATATATATACATATATATATATATATATATATATATATATATATATATATATATATATATATATCTATATATATCATATATATATATATATATATATATATATATATATATATATCATATATATATATATATATATATATATATATATATATATATATCTATATATATATATATATATATCTATATATATATGTATATATATATATATATATATATATATATATATATATCTATATATATATAATATATATATATATATATATATATATATGACTGGTAAAAATGTTCTGTAACAACATAATTCCATCTAATAAAAGGAGCCCATAAAAACACCAAAATAAAGAGAGAAAAGTATATATTCAGAGACTGCTGTCTCCCTCTTCAGGTAGATGAATGAGAAAAGTTTACAGAAAAGGTGGTATAAAAATCCACAGGCAAGCCAATTTAGGTCAACCCCCGCTGATAATCTTCCTTTAATCTTCTTAAGTGCTGGTTGAATGAAAACCTTGTCGATTGTATCTGAAATTCATGCTCCTTTTGAGATGTTCATTACCTGCCTCTCTTTTATTAAGGCCGATTCCATCATTTGACTCTTGTACCGGCAGTTGCTGCTATAAATTACACGTGACAAATTCCAGTTTATCCGATGGTTATGTTCATTTATATGGTTGAAAACAGCCGAGTTCTGTTGTCCATACCTAACTGACCATTTGTGTTGTATTAATCTCTGGGGAAGTGATTTACCTGTAAATCCGATGTAAGATTGGTCACAGTCCTGGCATGGGATTTCGTAAACCCTGGTGTCCTTGGGAGATGTCTTTTGTTGGACGTTAATCAGGGATTTGGCTAAGGTGTTTGGGTAGGTAAATGCAAAAGGGTTAGATTTTCTGAGGGTGTGGGTTACTCTCTTAACCCTCTTACGCCGGAGCGGTAAAAAAAAATTTGTCTCCCGTGTGCCGGAAGGGTTTCGGAGTGAGCGCGGAAGCGGAAAAAATATATTTTTTTCAAAAAATCACAGCGCGCTTAGTTTTCAAGATTAAGAGTTCATTTTTGGCTCCTTTTTTTGTCATTGCCTGAAGTTTTGTATGCAACCATCAAAATGAAAAAAAAAAAAAAAAATTATCATTATCATATATAAATAATGCGATATATGATAGCGCAAAACAAATTTCATATATATTGTATTCAAATCGCGCTGTGCGCAAAACGGTTAAAGGTAACAAGTTACTTTTTTTTGTAATGTACACTAAATTGCAATCATTTTGGTATATAACACATTGTAAAACGATCAAAGCAACACAGAGAAAATATTATCAGAAAAAAATGCATGAATTTCTCGTAACGCGCGGACCGGCGTAAACAATATATTTTTCAAAAATTCACCATAATTCTAAATATTGTCCTAGGAGACTTCCAATTACTTTCAAAATGAGTATAAATGATTGAATATTACTATACTGTAAGAGTATTAGCTTACAATTGCAGTTTTGACCATATCTGACGAGTTAAAGTTGACCGAATGTCAAATTTTTTTGTATATATATTTTTTATATGCAATTATTTCGGAAATAAGAAAAGCTACAACCTTCAAATATTTTTCGTTTTATTCTACATGAATTGCGCACATTTTCATATATAAAACTCTATGAAATGCCTAACATGAAACGGAGCAAATATTCCGAGAATGGTACTTACGTATTTCGAAGATTTGTGGCGGAGAATCCGCGCGCGGAGGGAAGGAAAGATTTTTTGTTTAAATTCACCATAATCTAAATAATTTTGCTAGAGACTTCGAATTTGTTTCAAAATGAAGATAAATGTTTTCTATTTATCGTGATTTATATGCAAATATTTCAAAAATGAGAAAAGCTACAACCCTTCAATTATTTTTTTTGTTGTTATTCTACATGGAATTGCGCAAAATTTTCATATATAAAACTTTATGTAACGGCTAATTAAAATGGTGTAAACATTAACACAATCGCATGTATGATTTTTTTCGGAAGAGTTACCGCGCGACGTAAGGAAAAAGTTTTTTCAAAATTCCCATGAAATCGAAATATTGTCTAGAGACTTCCAATTTGTTGTGCAAAATTAAGTGTAAATGATTGAATATTACTAGAATATAAGCGTTTTGTTAGCTTACAATTGCGTTTTTCGACCATTTTGGTAGAGTCAAAGTTGACCGAAGGTTGAAATTTTGGCAATTATCGTTATTTATATGAAAATATCTCAAAACTGATAAAAGCTACAATCATGAGTATTTATTGTTGTATTTTACATAAAAATGGCCCTAAGCTTTGTTATTGGTGATCGCAAACGCCAATCGCATTGGGAATTGCGAGAAATGAGGACATCTTCACCTTCGAAAGGTTTTGTCAAGAATGTTGCTTCTACGACGGTGCTCGTTGATTGATTTTTTTTAACTCAAGCAGTGTGAAGTTGGCAAGCTTTGGCTGGTTGACATTTCGCAACCTGATAACTGGCACGCCGATTTTTCAATTGCAGTACGTGCGGTGGTATTCCCTGGCAGATTAAGTGAATTCAAAAAAATTCTGTTGGATAATTAACCGCTTCATCTGCTTTCACAACAGTCGTCGACGGACTTATATGTGACTGCCTCGATTTGAACGTTAAACTGAATAATCTTGTTAAGTTCGTAAACGTCTTTGTTCTTGGCCCCAAAATAGCTCATTCACTCCGCCAATCATGATTCTTGTGACTGGTTTGAATATTGGGAGATACTTTTTCAACCAATTCTTCTTTTGGCGGCACTAAATTGCAGAAGTTATGAGGCAATGAAATTCGTCCTGAGGTCAGATCAACCGGCACCTTTCCGTTCCCAATTTCCAGCAGTTGATGTGAGAATATCTAAGCTGATCTATCTTTTCGCAGCTGGGCACGCATATTTGTAGTTAATTTTAACGTCTTTACGTGTTGCCACAAATTGGAGTATTTCAGGCAAGCATTTATTTCTTCCGCTGGTGTCGATCGAGGGATTACAGGTAATGTTTGCCTGAAATCTCCTGCAAACAATATTAATTCGTTCCCAAATGGTGTGATGTTCCCACGCAAATCTTGCAATGATCGATCAAGATCCTCAAGCGATTTTTTGTGTGCCGCCTTTGTGCATTTCATCCCAAACAATAAGTTTGCTTTTCTGCAATAATTTTCCCATGCCGGATGCTTTGGAAATGTTGCACGTGAGAGTTTCAATGAATTGCATGTTTGATGACAATTTCAAAGCGGAATGATCAGTTCTTCCACCTGGTAGCAATGTCGCAGCTATTCCGGACCAATTGCTGTCAGAATCAATGTAATCAGGAACGTTTTAACAGTTCTTTCTGGCTCATCTAAGATGTCACCAACCCCGCTATTGACAGTTTGCATTATTTGGTCGTAAATGCCTTTTTGCTCAAGCATTGACGTGAACGAAGCAGCAGCAGATCGATTCGGTCGATTCGGTGATGGCATTCCCAATCGATTGAGAACTTTGTTCGCGATTTCTAAGCACAAATCTTCAATCATTATCAACGCTTTCTTGTACGCTGATTTCTGCTGTTAAATCCATGTTCATATTTGAAATTTCCTTGCGTATTCGACGGCAAAAATCTGCAGCCATGTGGGATTTATATTTCTCCCACAACTCTGTTGGAGATGAAAGAGAGCAGGCGGTCAATATGATTGCAAACAATGCACGAATTTCATTTGGATGTGACGTGTTGCACGCGTCATTAAGGCATACATCCCAGTGTCGGTCGTTCTCCAATAAATTCAGAGCTGGCATGCAATGCGGAAATTGGTATGTGTAACGCAGTTGACAATTCTCAATTGCTGGAAAGACGTTGGACCGGACACATTGACCAACAGCATGCGATGAAAGAAGCATTCCTCTTGATTGTGATGTACAGTGTACTGTCTACCTATCATAATTTCTTTGAATTTGCCAAGTTGTCCGTCGACTCGCTCTCCTCGTTTGAGTCGTTCAAATGATTTTCTACTAGCATTCCATGTGTAATACGTAGGCATTTTCGAATACAGCATTGTTTTCGCAAACTTGTCATTTCAACATTACGTGAAGAAAGCACTTAATGTGTAGCCGGTGGATTCAGTGCTATTTGTTGCACATTTGTAGCTGTGGAAATAAACACGTTGTCCTTTTCCTAGATGTACTGCTAAGTGAACAACAACTGGATTTCGTTCATGTATGAGAAATGAAAGCATTCGCCATACAGCTTCATTGCTGCTTATGTATCTTCCAGCCTGATGCTGTGTGATTTCATCAATAAGTATAACCACAATCTTATCACTTTTTTGTTGTTGCACACCAAAAACTGTCATGTCACTAATAATTACAAAGTATTTGCTCGATTTAAGGATGTTACAGTATTCCACGTTTATGTGCGATTTTATGTTTTTATAGTAAAGGCGAATATGGAACAACCCACCGTCATCTACTTCGACGTCACCGTTTCGCATTTGTATGGTTGCTAATTTACCGCCATCTTCTGCTGATCTTCTTCTGCATACAGTATCCTCCGTCGTTTCCTGTAACTGTGTTGGATATTAATGCTCGACGATATAGCTTTGAGTATTTTTTCGTCCTACATGTATGGTAAAATTTGGATTCAGTGTACCGCAAGGTCCATGTATCATATTTGTCGTCGCAACTTCATGCAAATCCTCATCGACGTCGGCATCGGGTATTTCAGCACATATTACATCGTCAATTTTCGTTTGAAGTGATTTTGTTATAGAGCCAGATTAGTATACGTGCGTGTGTCAATCCTCTCTTTGGCCATTCCACAGACCCATACACTTCATGTTTTACCATGAAATCCATCAGCGATTCACCTTCTTTCTGGAAAACGTGCTGTGATGTCATGTCTATCCACAGGCTATTGCCCCCCCCAGGAATGTAGAGGTGTTGTATATCGTCCCAAGCTGATTGCATGTGGATGTAATGAATAGGTCTTAACGCCCTTATTGACGGACATACGCAATTGCATCTTGTTTATTACTTTTGTATATATATATATATATATATATATATATATATATATATATATATATATATATATATATATATATATATATATATATATATACAATATATATATATATATATATTATTCTATATATATATATATATATATATATATATAATATTACATATATATATATATAAATATATAAATCTAAATATATATATATATATATATATGTATATATATATATATACATATATATATATGGATGTATATATATTATATTATAATATAATACATAGAAGAATTAGTAAATAAACTCCAAGCAAATTCTACATTAAATTTTTACGGTGAAAAGAATGATGCGAAGATGCTCCCTTTCTTGGACGTACTTGTGACCCAAAAGAACAACAAATACAATACCACCGTATACACTAAAAAGACAGACGCTGGAAGATGTTTAAATGCTAGAGGAGAATGCCCTGATGCATATAAACGATCTGTGGTAGATGCATACATAAAACGCGCCATAACACACTGTTCCACGTGGAAAGCGACTAACGAAGAGATCAACAGAGTTCAACAGCTGCTCACAAATAACGGATATCCAGATGACATGATCCAGCAAGTTGTCAAAAAGAGATTAGAGGCTTTCCATAATCCGACCCCGAGGAACAACACACAAGACAAAGACAAAGAAATAGTGATATACCATCAGATACCATACAACAAACACCACGAAGATGAAAGGAAAGCCATCCTTGGTATACTGCGCAGAGGAACCACCCCCCTAGCGCCATATAACAAAATAACAGCAAGGATTTACTGCAAACCAAACCTTACGGCCTCTTTGGTAATGAAAAATAGTACGGCCCCATCGACGGAGAAAGAGGTTAAATCTGATATAGTATACAAGTTTGTCTGTGCTGACGAGCAATGTCAGTACCCCCCAAAAATGCTATATCGGACACAACCAACCACACTCAAACGTCGCATGCAGGCCCACAGAAACCAAGGAGCCATTCATCAGCACTTTGTGGATACCCACAATAAAAAACCATCATTACAAGAACTTCTCACAAACACCAAAATAATACACAAGGAAGGCAACTACAATCGTTTATTGATATCAGAAGCAGTCAGCATCGCAATGCAACGTCCCAGCCTTAACATCCAACGTGAGGCAGACCGTTCCTTGCCCTCGTGTAGGAGGCAGTCCTTCACCGCGTGGGACCAAACGAAGCCCCCACACGCGGACAGCGCACACTGACTTTCAGTGAATTAAACTATATGTAATTAACATATATTTAGTATAATGTGTATATAATAACTTACTTTCAACTTTTTTATTTAATTTTCTGTTGTTACATATTTATTTATTTGTCTTATTTTATGTTTCACTATAGTCTTTTGTAAATACTTAAAACTAGGTATCTGGCAATTGTACTACCTTTCCGTCCTCATGACGTCACAAAACGCATGTAGGCTGGCTCATATTTGTATCAGTACGCTTGAAAACGTCAATACGTATAGGTTGACGAAACAGCTGTCGCGTGTAAAAATACTGGAGTAAATGGAAGAACCCCATTATGTGTCCATTAGTAACCTGAACAATGAAGTAAAGAAAATAATTAGAAAAACTACTGAAACAATTTCCAAAAAAGCTGGTTAACAGTGAGAAAGCCATTCTATTCAATGAATATATATATATATATATATATATATATATATATATATATATATATATATATATATATATATATATATATATGTATATATATATATATATATATATATATCATATATATACATATATATATATATATATATATATATATATATATATATATATATATATATATATATATATATATATATATATATATATATATATATATATATATAGTATATATATATATATATATATATATATATATATATATATATATATATATATATATATATATATATATATATATATATATATATATATATATATATATATATCTATATATATATATATATATATATATATATATATATATATATATATATATATATATATATATATATATCTATATATATATATGACTGGTAAAAATGTTCTGTAACAACATAATTCCATCTAATAAAAGGAGCCCATAAAAACACCAAAATAAAGAGAGAAAAGTACTATATTTCAGAGACTGCTGTCTCCCTCTTCAGGTGAGAATGAATGAGAAAAGTTTACAGAAAAGGTGGTATTTATACTAAGAGGTCCATCCACAGGCAAGCCAATTTAGGTCACCCCGCTGATAATCTTCCTTTAATCTTCTTAAGTGCTGGTTGAATGAAAACCTTGTCGATTGTATCTGAAATTCATGCTCCTTTTGAGATGTTTCATTACCACCTGCCTCTCTTTTATTAAGGCCGATTCCATCATTTGACTCTTGTAGCCGGCAGTTGCTGCTATAAATTACACGTGACAATTCCAGTTTATCCGATGGTTATGTTCATTTATATGGTTGAAAACAGCCGAGTTCTGTTGTCCATACCTAACTGACCATTTGTGTTGTATTAATCTCTGGGGAAGTGATTTACCTGTAAATCCGATGTAAGATTGGTCACAGTCCTGGCATGGGATTTCGTAAACCCTGGTGTCCTTGGGAGATGTCTTTTGTTGGACGTTAATCAGGGATTTGGCTAAGGTGTTTGGGTAGGTAAATGCAAAAGTTGGGTTAGATTTTCTGAGGGTGTGTTGTTTACTCTCTTAACCCTCTTACGCCGGAGCGGTAAAAAAAATTTGTCTCCCGTGTGCCGGAAGGGTTTTTTCAGAGTTAGCGCGGAAGCGGAAAAATATTTTTTTCAAAAAACCTCACAGCGCGCTTAGTTTTCAAGAGTTAGTTATTTTTTTCATTTTTGGCTCCTTTTTTTGCATTTTTTTTGCCTGGAAACCTTTTAGTTTTAGTATGCAACCATCAGAAATGAAAAAAAATTATCATTATCATATATAAATAATGCGATATATGATAGCGCAAAAACAAATTTCATATATAATTGTATTCAAATCGCGCTGTGCGCAAAACGGTTAAGGTAACAGTAACTTTTTTTTGTAATGTACACTAAATTGCAATCATTTTGTATATAACACATTGTAAAACGATCAAAGCAACACAGAGAAAATATTATCAGAAAAAACTGTGCATGAATTCGTTAACGCGCGGACGTAAACAAATATATTTTTCAAAATTCACATAATTCTAAAAAAAAAAAAAAAAAAAATATTGTCCTAGAGACTTCCAATTACTTTCAAGATGAAGATAAATGATTGAATATTACTATACTGTAAGAGTATTAGCTTACAATTGCAGTTTTCGACCATATCTGACGAGTTAAAGTTGACCGAATGTCAAAATTTTTTTTTTTTTTATATATATTTTTTTATATGCAATTATTTCGGAAATAAGAAAAGCTACAACCTTCAAATATTTTTCGTTTTATTCTACATGAAATTGCGCACATTTTCATATATAAAACTCTATGAAATGCCTAATATGAAACGGAGCAAATATTCCGAGAATGGTACGTACGTATTTCGAAGATTTGTGGCGGAGAATCCGCGCGCGGAGGGAAGGAAAGATTTTTGTTTAAATTCACCATAAATCTAAATATTTTGCTAGAGACTTCGAATTTGTTTCAAAATGAAGATAAATGTTTTCTATTTATCGTGATTTATATGCAAATATTTCAAAAATGAGAAAAGCTACAACCTTCAATTATTTTTTGTTGTATTCTACATGGAATTGCGCAAATTTTCATATATAAAACTTTATGTAACGGCTAATTTAAAATGGTGTAAACATTAACACAATCGCATGTATGATTTTTTTCGGAAGAGTTACCGCGCGGACGTAAGGAAAAAGTTTTTTCAAAAATTCACCATAAATCGAAATATTGTGCTAGAGACTTCCAATTTGTTGCAAAATTAAGGTAAATGATTGAATATTACTAGAATATAAGCGTTTTAGCTTACAATTGCGTTTTTCGACCATTTTGGTAGAGTCAAAGTTGACCGAAGGTTGAAATTTTGGCATTATTGTATTTATATGAAAATATCTCAAAACTGATAAAAGCTACAATCATGAGTATTTTATTGTTGTATTTTACATAAAAATGCGCACATTTTCATATATAATACTTCATGTAACGGCTAATTTACAATGGTACAAAAATTATGTCAAAGTGACGAAATAATTTCCGAGATGTGTCACAGATACTTTTTAGTGCGGCAAGAAAGAAATTCGCGCTTGCGCGCCTGCGTATCGATTGTAAACAAAACAACACCTTGATCCGTGAACTCCCAGCATCCCCCAAGGTGCGTGATTCAAGAGTTTTCGGCTGGTAGGCTTAAAGTATTTTTCCGCAAATTTTTAAAAAAACTTTTGTATGTCGACATAAAATACGTCCAGTCGGCACCCGAGAGACAAAAATGTTGACGTAAAATACGTCCAGTCGGCGTTTAAGGGTTAATCGTGTCCAGGTGAGAAATTTTCATTTTATTGTTTGGTGTATCTCTGGTCTTGTCTTTAGGGGGTCGGTAGAAAATTACATTTGCTTTGTGAATTACTTTCTCAATTATATTGTCAGGATACTTTAAAGATGAAAGTTGCTTGCGAATTAATTCAAATTCTTTTTCCAGGAATTCTGGGGAACAAATTCGTAAGGCTTTTAAGAATAGGTTGCTGGCTACACCTATCTTGATAGTAATGTCGTGATAGCTAAAGTAGTGAATGTATGAAAGTGAGAACGTTGGTTTTCTGTATATGGTAAATTTGT
>NC_061100.1:65475894-65490894 GCF_015104395.2 Macrobrachium nipponense
CAACTGACTCTCTATTGCAGACAAAAGGATGTTTAAGTTGTAGTCAGTGGAATTTGGATGTCAACCATGCTTGGCAGTGCTATCAGCTAGTACGTAAGGATATGATGTTTCTTAAGGTGGGAATGATAACGGGGAATTAATTATACATGGTTGTAAGTGTAACTGAATATTACGTGCGAAGGAGAGAGCAGATAACTTCATGTTCACGTGCTGAAACCTATGAGAACATAAATGTTAACATTTATTATTGTTATTACTGGGCCTTCTCTTTTCTGTTGGTGTTCACAGTTTGTTCACAAGTGTATTTCATTATGGTGTCCCTGTGGGATTCAACATACATTACGTGTTTGCTGTAAGTGCTATGCTTTGGAAAGAGTAGCGCGACGTATCTAATTTTTTGTATGTGAGAGAACGGGCCTGCACTAAGCTCAGCAAATTTTCTCAGAAGGAAGAGCGGCGTTACGTTTTCTTTCTCACTTGCCTCTTCCTGTTTCCTGTAGACCAGCTCTTGACCTTGTAACAGTTGCGAACAGCTGATAACCTTATCCTTCAAAGGGAGGGTAGATCCTCTCCCATAGAGTTGAGGTATATATACCGGGGAAACATGTGGTGTTGGAAACTGGTGCATGAAATTTTCTCTTAGTGGTGAATGATACATTATTATTTTTGTGTTGGTGGCTGGCTTGTGTGGGGATGAATATAACGATGTTACTGAGGTCGGGACGAATCCTGAATTATAAGAGTTCCTCTAAAGAAGACAAAATGGCCTGAGCAGGAAAAAGTCAAACTTTGGTGCATAAGATAACTAACAAAAATACAGGAGTCAGACATTTTTGAGGCATTGTTGATGGCGTTCTGTCCCAACCAGTGCAGATTTATATTGAGGGAGTGAATAATTACCTAAATGCCAAGGTAATTAAGAATGATGTAGAGGCATTCAACGAGGCTAAAGCATTGTTGGATTTCAATAAATGGGATTTATCTTATCGCTGCTGTAGATTCCTTTACACAAAATGTCGATCATGGACCGAGTTACAAGCATTTCTGAGGGCAGCTTATGGAGCAAAGGAACACAGAGATATGGTGAGAGATTTAAGAGGACTGCACAAGATTAGGAAAGGGACAACAAGTCTTAGTGACCATAGCTCAAAATTTCTTGACTCACAAGGGAATTGATACAGAAATTAGAAAAGTCCACATGGGTAAATGGGAATAACATCTCACTTGACAACTTTGCAGAAATGAATAAATTTTTCTCAGCTTCTACACAACGTCTCAGATGCCATTGCAGATAGCTTTGGTGAAAAGATTGAACCTGCATCAGATGAGGAACTGATTTATTCCCAAATTCAGAAACATATGTTCAAATGTCTCATGGTGGATAGTGCAATTTTTATTGGGAGCGGTCCAAGAAATATGATGCAAAAAGACTCAGAGTTTCCTTCTCCTTGTTCGTGTGCAAAAGTGGAATATAATAGAAGATTGATCGATCAAGGGCAACAGCAATTGTGTTGCTACAATTGTAATAAACCAGGGCACACAAAGAAAGTATGTAGAGTCAAATACTGTAGAATATGCAAAAGTGCACAACACTTTTGGCAGGCTTGTCCATCTCAGATATGGAGGGATGATTCAGAGATTCGGAAGTTATAATACAAGAACTTCCCAGGCAGGTCACTCAAAGGGGCAAAGGGATCGGCAAAATTTTTGGAAGACCGATCTACAAAAAGGGTACAGATGATTTATACATGCCATTGTGGTCTTGTGGGGAATGCCCCAGAACCCAGACCGATAGTAAATGAAGCAGTGGAGGATGTGAAGGTCCCAATTTTTATTGATATAGGACCTTCAGTGAATTTAATGGACCATGATCTGTATCAGTCCATGTTCTACCAGTACCCAATGAAACCCTCAATGGAGATGGTGTGTGATGTGCAAGCCCATAGATTAAATACCCTAGGTTTTATAAGGATATGGTTTACTCTTGGTGATAGAGTGCTTATAGAACCATTTATGGTTATAAAAGGGGTTGCGTTGGGCAACAGGCTTTTGCTGGGCCATCCTGCATGTAGGAGACGTAGGATATTGGTCCATACAGGTGTTAGTGGTATAACGGTTGGGATACCGCATGCTTTTAATCCATATTTTGATATATGCGGAACTAAGGATAACAAGTTTAAAATGAGTAACAGTGAAAATAGGGGTACTATTAACAATGATAATGTTAATGATACTGATGATATTGGGAGTGGTAATATTGGAGCACACACTGGTGATATGGGGAATAACGGCGGTGGTGTCGGGGATGATAAAGGGGATATTGAGGACCACGGTGGTGATAGTTTTGAGGGTTGCAACAATGGTGGTATGGGTGGTGATGCTGATACTGATCCTGATACTGACAAAGGGGTCATGGTGGATGCAATTAGGACCACGGGTGGTGATATTTATGGGGACATGGAACAGGGAACTACTAACCACAAATATAAAGATGTTTTATCAGAGGATGTTATTTTAAATCATGGTATAAAGACTATGGTAAAAGTCAGACTGAGGGAAGTGAAAAAGCCCAACGAAGTATGCATAATTGATGGTAGCAAGAAACTAAAAGGAATCACTAGCACTGTATCGGTGAAGAGTATCAAATACTGCAGTTACATGGGTGAAATTATTGAACTGTAATGATACAGTTAGGATATATCAGAAGAACACTTATGTGGTAGACCTCCAAGATTGGAGTAGTGATAGTGGTTCAGTGGCTATTGTACAGGGGAAAATCGAGTTTTCAGAGGAAAAAATGCAATCAAGAAGGAAAACCTTTAGAGAACACTCAACTAACGCAGACTATAAAGAGCGAACTTTTGGCGGAATTTAGGGATACAGTAGGCTTACAAGGAGACAAGTTAGGACTGACTAATGTGTTAGAACAAAAGATGAATCTAGAGGAAGCTACGAAACCCATTTTTATTCCTGCATACCACATACCTTTAAAAATCAGAGAACAGGTAGAGAAAGAGGTCAGTAAATGGGAAGAGGAAGGAATTATTAGACCTAGTACGTCTCCATGCCACTTTCCTCTGTTGGCGGAATATTGACAGTGGGAAAACTGCCATTGAGAAAACTGCCATTGAGGAATATTGCCATTGGAAAATTAAAGGTCTGAGATCATTTTGACCAAAACTAACATTTATCTTTTTATAAGTGCTTATTTTACTATTTGAATTGACAAGAATATTAGTAATTAAAACTAACCATTCCTTTTTATAATTGCTTGTTTAAACCAAAACTACAATTTCTCTTTATATTTGTTTTTATTTGTTATGCTTGAACTTAAATTTACATGACTGACTTACTTAAAGAAAAAATCAATTCAAGGCGTGAATTGGTACGAATGAGATACACATTTCTTTATTCTCTATACCCATAATGGCTTCTATTATAACAAGGGAACGTGATAAGGATATCCTTGTTGATGAACTTCAGAATATGTATCATCAAAAGGGGCTAAACCAGAAGGGAATATACATCTATTGGGAATGAGCTGCAAGAAAACAGAAATTGTGCCCAGCAAGACTACACACCAAGTCAAAGGATCATGGTTACGAAATTCTGAAATCTGTTGACGAACACAATCACAGTTCCACCAAAAGCAAAGTGGATGCCAAAGTAGCGATTCAAGATCTGAAAGAGGCAGTTTTGATTTCGAGAAAACCTACTCGTTCTTTGGCGGCAAATTGTTTATCATCTTTAGATGAATGTGCACGTTCTGAGCTAAGGAATGTGCAACATATAAGTAGAAATGTTCGACAATTGAAAAAGCAAAAATCGTGCACTATACCTATTCCTTCTGAAAGGACAGGGTTTATAATTCCACCCGAATTTCAAAATCTTGATTCTGGAGAAAAATTCCTTCAGTATAATTCTGGAGCCAATGATGAAAATCGAATACTATTGTTTATCACAAATGATGCCATTCAGGATTTTAGAATACAGGAACTGGGCTATAGATGGAACATTCATTGCAGATATCGTTGATGGGTCGTCTCAGGATAAAATTCTGGGACAAATCAGGAGTCTACAATACTTCTACGATGCGGGTACAGGATGCACTTGCATGGGAGTGGCGAAATATTTCAAGCCCGAAAACTAGGAAGCGGCTACAGTTCCTTTATTGGAAAACGACGAATCTACAGTTTATCAACGAGGGTGTTAGGACACACCTACAGGGGTACTACGGGGTGGTAAAAGTTCCACCTAAACTTGGGACAAATTTTTTGTCACAACGCTACACAGTTCCAGGGATTGTCATTATGGTAGCGATGATGATGGTCACAATGCGCGTTGCAGGAGCCATCAAAATTAGATGTAGCCAATGGGGGTAGGAAGACCCCAACAGCAGAAGTGGCTATGCATCGTGTAGCAAGTTAAAGACATTATGAACTAGTATGCCAGTAGCCAACGTAGTGTGCGACAGGTGTGCACACAAGTAAGCAGCCGAGCCATATTAAGGCACTGCACAGATCTATTAGTGGATATATATTAAAATAATCGGGGCTGATATGCTGATATAAGGCGCAAGTGGAAAACATGCAAATTAGGACTAAATCGCAGAGAGATGAGATAAATGCCAAGGAAGGTCACTTTAGGTCGTCAATACGTGCGCTAGATAAGACATGGACATGAAAAACGGTAAAATGCACGAACATGTGGGCAGAGAAAAGACTTGAGGTGGGTATCCGTACGTCTGTTGGTGGGCGTACATACGTATGTTTGTAAGAGAGAATAGATAGAATAAAAAACCCAAAAGAGGGGATTAAAGGGATATTATCTGATATTCACTAAGTGTGGAAACTCGCCATAGAGGAAGGCACTTGGAGATCCATCGTAAGGTAAAGTGGAAAAGACTGAAAAGTTATACATTTTATGTAGTGACACTGAGTTCATTTCCTAGAGAAGGGAAGTGTGGTGCGACACTCAATATTATTGATAACTTCAACATTTCATTGTTTGATAATTACATTCTCATTTTCAGATGGATTCAAAGTCACCATTTAAAAGGAATTTTCTAGACTTGTGTTGACAATTATTAATAAGGACTGATGAATAGTTGAACAGAAGTAGATAATGGGGGGTACTTATCTAATATGATTTCGTGGAAGAGTAATGGTAGCTTAATGATTTTTGGGATGCTCTTTAACTAATTTTATTCCATTTTCCTTTTGGGTATTTTGGGAAATAAAGATTATATTTTTGTAATGGAGTTTGAATTCGCCTAGAGTTTTAATAATTGATTTTCAGCTAGCTACAGATATGACAGTCAAAGGTAGGTCACGCTTTCCAATTAAGAATTCTATCCTATTATTTAGACGGAAGTCATTTTGACCCTAGTAAGATATATGTAAACGGCAGTAAGTTGTCAACCTCAGCTCATGCCGCTTAGAGACAAGCGCGAAGCGCTGGATTCCTCGAAGATGCTGAAATGAAAAATAGACAGGATAGATTACCAGTGCACTTTGTGGTCAATGACGCCCCGAAGATCACAAGCTTCAGGCATGAAGCATGCATGATTATTGTGTGCCAAATTGGGTGTGTCTTTGTGTTCGTAATGAACAGAAAATGACATTTATTCGGGAGAATAAGTGCTAAGGGAGGACTCACCGATTCTGTTTGATAGAGTGTGGAACATGCCTGGAGGAGGTGTTGCAGATGCATCGGACAAGGTAACATAAGAGAGAACTTTGGAAAAGTTAACCTTTGAAGTGACAATTATTGTGTCTGGAGAATGAAAGTGGGGTGTGGTGGTATGGTGTATGGCGTTCTTTCCCAACCAGTGCAAATTTTTATTGAGGGGGTGAATAACTATTTAAATGCCAAGGGAATTAAGGATGATACAGAGGTGTTCACAGAGGCAAAAGCCTTGTTAGATTTCAATAAAGGAGATTTATCCTTCAGGCGTAGGAGTCTGCAGTACACAAAATGTCAGTCATGGACCGAATGACAAAATTTTTTACGAGCGGTTTATGGCTCAAAGGAACACGGTGATGTGGTAAGAGATTAAATAGGGCTGTACAAAATCTGGAAAGGCACATCAAGCCTTATTGAGCATAGGTCAAAACTTTTTGACTCAGCGGGAGAATTGATGCAGATATTTAAAAATTCCAAATAGTTAATGAGAATAATGTCTCACTTGACAATTTACACAAATTGATACATTTTGCCATGCTATTACATGACGTACCAGACGCAACAGTGGTCAGTTTTGATGAAAAGATTGGACCTACATCAGACGAAGAACTAATTTATGCCCAAATTCAGAAACATTTGTCCAAATGTCCCACGGTGGATAGTACATTTTTTAATGGGACTGGTCCGAGAAATATGGTGCGAAGAGACACAGAATTCCCTTCTCCCTGTTTGTGTGCAAAAGTGGAATATAATAGAGGATTAATTGATCAAAGGCAACCACAGTTGCATTGTTACAATTGTAATAAACCAGGGCACACAAAGAAATTATGTAGAGTCAAATATTGTGGAATGTGTAATAGTGTGAATGACTGTTGGCAACCTTGTCCATCTCAGATATGGAAAGATGCGAGACCTACACCTAAGAAATTAGGGAGTTACAATACGAGAACTTCCCAGACAGGTCACTTAAGAGGGCAAAGGGATCGGCAAAATTTTTGAAAAGCCGACCAACAAAAAGGGTACAGATGATTTATACGTACCATTGTGGTCTCGTGGGGAATGCCCCAGAGCCGAGGCCTATAGTATACAGAACATTGGAGGATGTGGATATCCCGGTCTTTATTGATACCAACGCAAGTATCAATTTAATGGATCATAATTTGTATCAATCCATGTTCTCCCATTACCTTTTGAAACCCTCAACGGAGACGGTGTGTGATGTGCAAGCCCATAGATTAAACACCCTGGGTTTTATAAGAATACGGTTTACTCTGGGTGATAGTGTTAATAAAATAATTTTTGGTTATAAAAGGGGTTGTGTTGGGCAATAGACTTTTGCTGGGCCATCCTGCATGTAGAAGACAAAAGATATCGGTCATTGCAGGTGTTAGTGGTATAACGGTTGGAATACCTGGTGTTTTTAGCCCTTATGAGGACGCAAGTGAAACTGGGGATATGGAAATTACTGAAAATGGGGGTGTGTTTGGCAGTGCTAATGGTAATGATACTGGGGATATAGGGAGTGGTGATACCAAAACGCACATTGATGATACAGGGAATAACTGCGGTGGTGTTAAACGGGATACTGGGGGCCATGGTGGTAACAATTTTGGTGGGTGTGACAATGGTGTTATGGGTGGCGATACTGATACTAATACTGATATTATTACTGATATTAACAATAGGGTCTTGGTGGATGCGATGAGAACCACGGGTGGTGATATTTATGGGATCATGGAACGGGGAGGTACTAACCACAATTATAAATGTGTTTTATCAGAGGATGTTATTTTAATGCCAGGTTCAAAGACTATGGTAAAAGTAAAATTGAGGGAAGTTAAAAAACCCACGGAAATATGCGTAATTGAGGGTAGCGAGAAACTAAGAGGTGTTATTAGCACTGCATCAGTGAACAGTGTATCAAACACTGATGTTACATGGATAGAATTACTGAACTGTAATGATACAGTCAGGAAATACCAGAATAAGACATATGTGGTAAATCTCCAAGACTGGAATAATGACAGTAGTTCAGTGGCTATTGTAGAGGAGATAACTGAGTTTTCAGAGGCAGAAATGCAATCAAGGAAGCAAATATTCAGAGAACATTTAGCTAATGCGGATTATAATGAGCATATAGAAGCGGTAAGTGAGCACTTGATACAATTTGGGGGCACAGTAGCTTTACAAGGGGATAAACTGGGATTTACTAATGTGTTAGAATATAAGGTAAACTTAGAGAAAGGTACAAAACCCATTTTTATTCCTGCATACCGCATACCTTTCAAAATCAGAGAACAGGTACAAAAGGAGGTCAATAAATGAGAAGAGGAAGGAATCTTTAGATCTACTGTGTCTCCATACAACTTTCCTCTGTTAGCAGTGCCTAAGAAGGACGGTTCTGTCTGAGTATGCGTCGATTTTAGAAGTTTGAATGAAAGAAACAATTCCTGACCGGTATTCAGTCACATGCATACCAGATCTTTTTGTAGAAATCGGCGGCATAATATTTATAGCTCAATTGATTTAGTGCAGGGTTTTCTGCACGTCCCTCTTAGTGAAAATAGTATGGAATATATGGCCTTTTCAGTGCCCAAGGGACACTATGAATTTACGTGGATGCCCTTAGTAGGAATTTTTATGATACGGAAGTATCTGAAGTTACACTAGTTACTAGTGATTCTATACAATGGGATATAAGTCTCATAGAGCAAAGGCAGCATGAAGATGAAATTTTGGCATACGCAAAAGCGTTTCTTAGAGGGGAATTAGTCAGGAAACATTATAAGTTACCTCTTCGGGTTTAGAATTTGAAGGTAATCTGTTGGTCAGGAAAATTAAATATAAATCAAGAACTAGTGAAAGTAAAGGAGACACGACACAGATCATAATTCCGAAAGTCCTAATTTCAGTGGGTTTGGATGTAGTACATTGCAGGTTCGGTAGTCCACACTTGGGGATAGAAAAAAACATATAATGAGGTGCGTGCTAAATATATATGGAAAATTATGGGGAAAAAGGTGGAAAATTTCTTGAAAAACTGTACAGTATGCAATGCTTGCAAACCTGCAAGGATAACTTCCTGCAAATTAAGGTCATATCTGATACCAAGTAGACCTTTTCTGAGAATACATATGGATATCCTAGGAAATTTTTGTGAATCTAGAAATGCGAATAAGTACCTGTTAGTGATAATGGTATCATTTGCAGGTATAGCTCATCCGAGGTTTTATTGACTGGCAATGGCAGAGAATTTGTAAACAAAACTTTAGAATGTTTGGTGAAAGTCACGGGGATACAGAAAGTAACAATTATTCCATACAGACCTGAAGCTAATGGGTTATGTGAACGAGCAAACAGGAAAGTGCTCGAAGCTCTCAGGAAGACTGTAGGAGGAGGTTATAAAAACTGGGATAGGTATATAGATGTTGTTAGACATAACATCAACACTATGGTTAGTGATTCCATTAAAATGTCTCCATTTGAAGCATTGTTTGGTTGCCAAGCACGAGGCACATTTGATCTGTTAACTATACTTCATCATGGAGAAGATACAATCAAAGCATTAATATCCATAGCAAAGGAGAGACATGCTTGTCTCAGCCGTAATCTCGAGGCTATGATTCAAGAAATGGTGGAAAGAAGTAATAAAAAAACATTTGATGTTAAAATCAGTGTTGGAGACAATATATTTTTAAAAATCAATGTGAGAAACGAACTAAATTACAAATTGGGTCCGAAATTTGAATGTCCCTTTAGAGTAATTGAGGAAAAGACAGGACACAGATTTATAGTCTTGGATGAAAAAACAGGTCGGTCGAAATTAACTCCTATATCCAAACTAAGAAGAGTTGATTGTGGTAACTAAAAATAATATTGCACGTTCTTACGTGCAAACTGCGGCGATTTGGCATAAAAACCAGAGGTAATGATTTTACGAGGAAAAACAGGATGAAAAGTATGGGAAATTTCTGTTAAGTTGAGAAATATTATATAAGATCCGTGTGGTGATTCCTGGCAGTATTGGTTTATTAGGGCTCAATTTTTTGTGGCTATTTTGGTGGTGAATTTTTGGTGGTGAATTGTTGGTGGTGAATTTTTTGTGACTATAATTTTTGGTGGTGATCTGTGGTTTTACGAGCCAAAGAGGTGGGTATTGTGGTTCATTTGGTACCATGGCTCTTGGGGAGGGTGGGGTGTTGTGGGGGTGTCACTACTGCATTGTGGTTTTATAGGGTCCTATGAGGGTGTTGTATTTTTATATTCACCAGTGGTTATATTTGGCAGTCTATACTTGTTGAATTGTGGTTTTCTGTGGTTTATATCCTGACTAGGTGATTATTGCGGTTTTAAATACATGTGGCAGTATCATGAATGAGTTACGTTTTCGACGACAATTTTTGGGTACCCTTGAGGTGACAATGAGGATTTCCTGAGGATGATTTTTGAGGAATGTGGTTCTATAGTATCAGTAAAGGTGGCCTAATACTGACAATACTGTGATGAGACCGGTTGCTGATATTTTCTTTTGGAATTGATTATTCGGAGGTTTGCACTGTTTTCAGGGATATCAATGATGACATTCCATGGGGAAGAATTTAAGGGGTCAATTCGGGTCGATAGGATATGTTGTGGCAGCAAATTCCGTAATGATACATACTGCGTTTTATATGGATAAAGTGCTGAATTATATATTATATATATATATATATATATATAATATATATATATATATATATATATATATATATATATATATATATGTGTGTGTGTGTGTGTGTATATATATATATAGTATTATAATAATATATTATATATATACTATAATATAGTCATATATATATATATAATAATATTTATAGTATATAATCATCTATGTTATATATATATATATATATATAATATATATATATAATATATATATTATTATATATATAATTAATATATATATACAGTAATATAAATAGTATATATATCTATATATATATATATAGTATATATATATATAGTATATTAATTAATATATTATATATAATATATATATGTAATATATCTATAATATTATATAATATCTATAATATAGTATAATATACTATAGATAATATATTGATTTATATATTATATATATATAATATATATACATTATATTATTAATATTATATATATTCATATATAATATATATATATAATTATCTATTATATATAATATATAATAATTATTATAATTATTGTATATATATTATATTATATATATATATAAGTATATTATATAGTTAAATATATAGTATCTATTGATATATATATTATATATATTCTCTCCCCTTATACATTTTGTAATGGGAAAAGTTGAATTACTATCATTATTTTTGTTCTACAAGGGAAACTTGAATTATAGAAAGGAGGTAGAATTTATCTTGGTATATGTAAGATAGAAGGGGTATTCAGTATTATGTTTGATGGAGGTTAGCTGAATAAACATTACAAGGGTTTTGCTGTATAGACATTATGGGGGGTTTTTGAAAGTATATTTGTCAGATATAGGTTTAGTTATGAGGATTCAGTGGGTAAAGATCATATTTACTTTTAGTGAGCAATTTTTAATAATTGACTATGAGATTGGGTATATTAGTTGATGACAGATTCATGTGTTAAAGCAAGACTTTGTATGTTCTAAGATACGGAAATAACTTGGATCTACAACACCAGAGGTGGGATCTTCACATAGGTGACGATGTTATGGATTGCCTTTGCAATGGACGAGGGGTCGTTGGTGGATCGTCTCAGGATACATTCTGGGACAAATCAGGAGTCTACAATCTTCTACGAAGTGGGTGCAAGACGCACTTGCATGGGAGTCACGGGATATTTCAAGTTGACAACAAGGTGGCGGTTATGATTCCTTCATTGGAAGACATCGAATCTACAGTTCAGCAACGAAGCTGTTAGGATACACCTACATGGGTCACAGACGCTTAATGATGGCGCATGCTGAGTTGTTTCGAGATGGTTCACGCTCTCAGCTAGGATCTACAATTATTTGACAAAGGTGTTCGTGAAACACTTACATGGGACCACGAGGCGGTTCAAGTTCCGACTACACTGGAGACACTTATGGTTCCACCACTTGAGAATAACGATGGGGATGAATTCTTCTTCGACGAACTTTACACAGTTCCAGTGATCACAGTTATAATAACTATAATGATAGTCAAAATATGTGTTATAGGGGCTGTCTTACAAATATTATGAACTAGTATATACCAGAAGCCAATGTAGTGTGCGACAGGGGTGCACAAAAGACATAGGTGGCCAAGCCATCTTAAAGGCACGGTAGTAAGTTGTCAAACTCAGCTCTTGCCGGTTAGAGACAAGCGCAAAACACTGGATTCCTCGAAGATACTGCAATGAAAAACAGACAGGATAGAATACCAGTGCACTTTGTGGTCAATGATGCCCGGAAGATCACAAGCTTCAGGCATGAAGCATGTGTGATTATTGTGTGCCAAACAGGGAGTGCCTGTGTGTGTTCGTAACGAACAGAAATTACATTTATTAGGTAGAATAAGTGCTAAGGGAGGACTCACTGATTGTGTTTGACAGAGTATGGAACACTCCTGGAGGAGGTGTTGTAGGTCCATTGGACAAGGTAACATAAGAGAGAACTTTGGAAAAGTTACCCTTTGAAGTGACAATTATTGTGTCTGGCGAAGGAAGGTGGGGTGCGGTACACATTCTTTTTTGACTAACTTTAATGGTTAAGTGGTGTCATAACCGTGGTCTCTTTATTTCAGATGGATTTGAAGTCACCATATAGAAAAATGGATTTCTCTAAACTTGTATTGACTTATTGAAAGATTATGATTAGTCAGGCAGAATGAGATAAGAAGGGGTACTTACTTAAATATAATTTTAAGAGGAATATTAAAGTTTAACGTTTGTTTTGGGTCAGAGTTAATTAATTTTATTCCATTTCAATGTTAGCTAATTTTGGGAAATATAAAGTATATTTTTTGTAACTATGGGAGTTTATTTTTGCCTAGTCTGTTCTTTCAGCCAACTCCTAAGAGAGATATGCAACGGAACGAGGGTAGGTTAAGTTGCCTGTTAGTTGTTTTGTTCATTTTGCTTTGAACGAGTGTCATTTGACCACCTTATAGACCCTTAATATATATATATATATTATATATATATATTATAATATATATATATATATATATGTATATATATATATATATATATACGATATTATGTATATAATATATATATATATATATATATTATCTCATATATATATATATATTACATATATATATACATATATTTATATATATATATTATATATATATATATATATATATATATATATATATATATATATATATATAATATTAATAAATTCCTTCATCAGCAATATGAATCCATAGCAAATCATTACGCAAATGTTGAAAATACAATTGTAAATATAATAAAAGACTTATAGAAAACAAATATCACTACAGGAGATAAGACGCAGTTCGGTGATGATGAAAGGGATATGTTTTGAATTACTTGTCATTTGGAATAATATATCAATATATCATGTACTTGGAGATTAAAAGAAGGCTTAAAGAAAAATTCAAATTGATTCAAAGAGTAATAGCCTTCAAACATTAAAAACGATGAGGCAAGAAATCCAGAAGAAAGAGATAGATTTTTTTCAAGGAATTTGTAGGGGTAATAGAAAAACTAAGTGAGAGGAAAAGCAGAAATAACAATCCTTCATATAGAATGAATAATAAGGGCTATAATAATTCCAGACAAGTAGGGAATAGATCCACCTCCTTTCAAGGGAAATATGCCCAAAATACTAAAAAAAAAAATAAAATGGAATCTGAACCAGAAAGAGAGACAAAATCAATCAAGGAATGGTCCACCCATAACATATATGGTTGGCCAATCTTCAAACGCAAGTAACTCAAACCAAGGGAACTTTTCAGCTCAAGGAACGAGACCAAAGGCAGCATGTGAAAACTGCGGGTATACCATTCATTCCACTAACGAGGGCATAAAACCTAGAATCTGTACAGTTTGCAAGAAGGTCGAGCATTTGGCTAGAAGCTGTTGGTTCAATAATAAAGAAACCAATCAAGAAGTTGTAGAAATAAGTAACATTCGCCCTAATCCAAATAAGTCTTCAAGCCAGTGACAATTAACCCCTTCAGAGAAGAAGGAAAGTAAATCCTTTCAAGATGATGAAAGAGAAAAAAGAAAAAATAGCTACTATGGTAAGTGAAGGTTTATCCTCATTTTCCTATTTAAATAGCAAAAAAGTAGTATTCTCCATGAAAGAAAACGAAATAAACAGAAAGAATCTGCCTATTGTAAAGATTCCAATAAAAGGAAAGACGTGTACTGTACTTATAGATTCAGGTAGTACCGTAAATATAAATGATAAATCAACTATAACCAGATATCTAAGCACTGCAGAAACTCTGATGCAGGGTCAAAATAGAGTTATAAAAGGAATAGCGGGTAAACAAATTATGAACATAGAAATAGATATTTTGTCACACAAATTTGTTGCAAGTTTTCTAGTTCTAGAAGACAGATTTTTTCCCGCACAGGTATTGTTCTCTTGCAATTCAATGAGATGTGGAATAATACTAGATAGTAGTGAAGGAAAGATTAGCCTGAAACAGGATAATCGGAAGAGCGTATGTTTTACGCTTGACGAAGAAAAGTCTCACCCAAATCTGATCAATTTGTCTGAGACATTTTCGACAAGCGAGAGAGACATACAGTAAAATCAGATAAATAACCAGAACAAGCAAGATAAAATAGAAACATAGAAAAGAGGAATTCCTACCATTACAGAATACAGAATCCATGAGATGTGCACATAAGGATAATATATACTTACATACAAGTAATTACTCAGATATAAATAATGGTGATCACCGAAACTCTGAATATAACGAAAATCAAGATGAGTATACAGATACCTATACAGATATAGGCTGGTCAATTCAGGCTCAAAAAGGGGCCAACCCGAAAATAAATACTATAAAGCTGGAAATAGTTTTAAAGTATTCTTTAATACTTATATTTTATCAGAAAAAAACACCAGCTAAGTCCTTGAGCATTTTTCACAATGTGCTCCTAAAGTCACCCCCATTAAACTGAATTCATATGAGATACAGGGTAAATGTAACCTGTTAAAACTTAATTATAAAGGATAATGGAATTCATTAATAGGTGGGTATGCCTTTGTTACACCAACAAAACTATGGAAAAGGATTACATAAAATTATTGTTAATAGTTTTCCATCTCAGGGT
>NC_061100.1:65495894-65513394 GCF_015104395.2 Macrobrachium nipponense
AGAAAAGACATTTTTCTCTATAAATGGCCAAGACTCTCAAATAAATCAAAAAGTAAATAAAACATATTTTCTAGGATATAGAAACAAGTTAATTCAGGTACTAGAGAAATACATAAATGTAATAGCTGTTGAAGGAGATAAACTAGGTTGTAGAACAAATGTTCTACAACATAAGATTTTTTTAGATGATGGAGCCAAGCCATTTTTTATTTCTAATTACAGATTGTCAATAAGCCAGAGGTCCATAGTTGACAATTTGAGAGAGGAAGTGAAAAGAGATGGGGTAATAGTTCCTTCTAAATCTTCATATAATTCTCCATTGTTACTTGTTCCAAAGAAAGATGGTAGTTGGAGACTTGAAATAGATTACAGGGAATAAGACTCCAACACAGTTCCAGATAGAATGCTGATGCCGGTAATTCAAGATATGTTAGCTCAATTAGGAGGGGCCAATACTTTTTCATCCTTAGATCTGCTTAGTGGATATTGGCAAGCACATCTAGATGAAGAATCCAAACAATTCACAGCTTTCAGCACACATAAAGAACATTTACAATTTAAAGTAATGCCATTTAGACTCACATCAGCCCCTTTAACGTATGTTAGATTAATGTTATAAATTCTAGATATAGAAATTGTTGCAGTATACTTGGACGATGTTATCATTTTTAGTAAAGACTTAGAAAGCCATCTCAGAACATTAGAATTGGACCTAGAGAGATTAAGAATTGCAAGACTATAATTTAAATTGAAGAAATGTCAGTTCCTGATGAAATCATTAGAATACTTGGGCCATGTAATTAGTGAAAATGGGCTGCACATGCAGGCAGGTAAAATAAAAGCAATAACTGATTATCCAGCTCCCACTAATTTGAAAGTATTAAGAAGATTCCTAGGTATGGTAGGTTATTATAGAACTTTTATCAAGAGTTTTGCTACTAGTAGAGTTTTAAACCCAGCGGTAAAGACACTATGGTACCACAGAAAGAGCGTGTTTAGCTTTATATTGAGCTTTAAAGGAATTTAGACACATTCATTTAGGTCATAAAGTTATTGCGCTTACTGATCACAAACCCATTTGTGATTTGTTTAAAAAGGGGGCCTTTAAATTCTATAAATGGTTCGTTAATTTATTAGAGTTTGCTCCAGAATTCAGATATATTCCGGGGAAATTTAACTCTTTGGCAGATGCATTATCCAGTTCTCAAAAAGAAAGAGAAAAATGCATTACAACTAATACCATTTGCTTTGCTTGTCAAGTTGTACATATAGATTTAGATGCAGAAATCAGACAAATAGTACGACAACTATTACTAGATGAATCCTTAAAACCTGGTCAAAAGACATTCATGTCCACAAGGTCTTCTTTCTGATAATGCTGCTGAATTTACTAGTGATCTTTTAAAGAAATTTTGTGAATTTTATCTAATAAATAAATATCAAACAACCGCTTATAAACAAAGTCCTAATACAACAGTGGAAGGAACTAATCTTAAAATAAAGGATATCATGAATACTTTAGTAAAACCTTCTACAGAAGACTGGGACTTAGCCCTAGAAGACATACAGTTCACATTGAATATAATAAATGAGACAAAAGCAGAATCCCCAAATTATTTGCTATATGGTCATTAGAAATAAATGCCAAACGCATTGTTGGACAATTCAACACCACTGAGACATACTTATAACTACGATGACTATGTTTTATGGAAAACCAGACATACTTACGAGACTATTATGAAAACAAGGGCTAGACTGAAAGACGTAAATAATGTTCATGCAAAGTACTATAATAAAAATACCATTAAAACCAGACATTACTGTAAGTACTCTAATTTTTATTCAGAATCACGTACCGGAAGGTCCAAATGTAAAGGTTTCTCCCAAATACACATGGCTATATAGCGTAATAAAAGTGTTAAAATTGAACAAATATAGAATAATTAATGAAAGTGATCTGAAGGAAAGGGTAGTTCACTGGAATCATGTAAATGTAGTAAAAACATATCCATGATCTACTGAAGATATAGATAACATAATTACAATTACAACAAGGTATAATCTAAGAAACAGAAAGAGTTAAATATGTTTCTTTGCATATATGTAAATAGTGTTGGACTGAAATATCATAAGTATGATGTATGTAGTGAAACTTTCCATATCTAAGTATACAGGAAATCTGATAAAGTCTATTTTTGCAGATGCAAACATGCGGTTCACCACAGCACTAGTTATAATTGGACTTATCTCTTCAGAGGTGGAGATAAGAAAAGGGGCCTTATTGAAACGACATGGAAAAGTCAAAATGATCAAGGACCTAGAGATAGTTAGTATAGATACATTCACAGTGTTAAATAGTGAAAGCGAACTAAAAGAAATCCAAAATGGAATTAAACCAATTCTACAGTGCTTTTTCATTATTGGAAAAGTTAAGTCACAACATCGAAAACACGCTAAACACAAGGTCAAAAAGATCCCTCTTACTCTTCATTGGAAGTGCTTTAAATAAACTTTTTGGTGTAGCAACAGAAGCAAATGTAGAACAGGAAAATCAAAGAATAGACAGACTAGAACAATTATAGCAAACAAATTAAACTATGAACCGCACCTTTTTACTGAATATAAATTCAACAAATATCTGCCATATAAAAATTACACATATGAAACAAATGAATTTAAGTTGTCTTAGTTTAATTAAAGATATTTGATGACTATTTTTACTACAAGAAAAGGGTCTCTCCAGTTTTGTCATTAGTAAATCTAGTAATAACAGTAGTCACTATTGTTTTGTTTATCATAATACTGAGGCATTTAATTATCAAGAAAATACAAGGGATATTCACAGAACTAAAAAGTAACCATGATTGGTGTATGTTGTTATATACTATTATTCTGAGTTTTCATTTATTATAACTATGATGTAATATGCTTGTAATTTGATATGTTTAACATTTACTATGGTTATTTTCTTTATGATATTTTTATGAACTTATATCTTTTCCTCCATAGTTGGGGATACAATTTTTATATATACATTGTTGCATTAACTACCAATTCTTATTGTATCCATTTTGTTAAATATATAAAAACTTTGACGAAAATGTTGGTAGGTGACCAAGTGATGTAATGATAGCTAGGATAATACCAGTTAGGAACAGCATAAATATAAAAGAGAGAAAAATAAATGAGAGAGAACCATTAATAGATAAATGATAGACAGAAAAAGAGAATGAATAATAGAGTAAGAAGAGAGAGAGAGAGAGAGAGAGAGAGAGAGAGAAGAGAGAGAATTAGTCACAGGAAGAGGCTTGAACATTAGCCATAGCACACGCTAAGTTTCATCTAAGCGCGCCCATTGGAATTCTTACCTGTGACCTGGCTTATGATCTTTCTCCGGAAACTCAACAGTTCTGGTGACATCATTAGTTCCACCCACAAGGGGAGGAATTAAGTAAAACAATCACACTCAAAGGACGTCGGTAGATAATCTTCAACCAATAAGGACCACTACCAGGTGGGACAGTAGAAAATTATTCGCCTTTAGTAGGTGGGACAATTTCCTTTGAAGAACCTCCAGAAAGCAAACCAAGAGCAGAGGAGCAGATAGAAAATAGCCGGGAACCTAAGCAGAAGCGGCGTGGGGTCCAGAACCTCACAGCTATGGGTTAGAAGATTCAAGAAAGGCTCACATTTCAGGTGTAGTCACATACTTAACTTGTAAATCTATGTATATTTTTACTAGTGTGTTAATGAAGTAAGAAACCTACGCTGTGTCTTCCTAAGCCTCCTGAGACTCTAACTACTAACAATAAATAAATCAAGAAATGTTAAACCTAAAAAAATTAAATGGCACAAATGAAGAAAAGAAAGAAGGATATGACTCTATAAATGTTGTTAAAGTATATACATATATATATATATATATATATATATACATATATATATAATTATATTGTTATATTAATACCATCATATAGTAACTCCCCAGATGTATGTAATGCTGTAAAATGTGCGTTTTGTGTTTGGATTTTACATTAAGATTTACTTAGAATTGATATTTTCAAATAATGTATGTTAAGAATTTACAAAAGCATAATTTAAAGTTAAGATATAACATGGAATGAAGGGAGAGCAACACAAATTCATAAGCTGATGTAGCTATCATCATCCTTAGAAACAAAGGCATCTCAGTCATATATTCTCTTTTTTGCATAAGATGTGTGTCATATTGAACCAGTCGTTCTCTTGTTAATCTCGTATGATTGCTCAAGATTGCACAATGTTTCATAATATAGCTTCTAGAACTTTCTCTGCCAAACGTTTTATGTACGGTCTGTCTGTGACGTCATTATCTCGGAAGTGACGTCACTGTTTTTTTGCGATAGTTATTCATAATAATTTATTTCTTGTTAAGATAATTGTTTGTTCTGATACCATGTTCTGTTAATAGATTTAAATGATCCTATTCTCACTCTCCCTTTCATTTGGCAGAAAACCTAGACCCCAAAATGCTGTGACCTCATCTATTTTGCATCTCGTTGATCAGTAGTTCCCATAGAAGAGAGATTCATTCTCAGATTTATAACCATTCTGTAAAGAGATGCTAAAGCTCTCTTCATCTCTCGCTCTCACTCTTCCCAACGGAGGGAAATTTTTATTTTTACACAAATGCAAAGATTTTGAACTTACATTGTCACTCGTAACTCTTTGTTTAATGTAATTTCGTAATAGCCCAGGGGTTATTTGTGGAATATGAACAGACGTTGTATCATGGTGCCTGGGAAATAAGTCTGTTCAATTAAAGATATTGTGAATAGGGTATATTTTGGTATCCAGTCTGCAGACAGGTAATATATTATATAAGGTATTACTTTAAGTGCATTTAAAAACTTAGAGCTTAAAAAAATGAACCTATTTAGGATATTTCATTTGAATTTATTTGATTTTTTCATATTTTTGTTTTTATTGTGTTCTGTAATTAATTCTTTTGAAGTGTTTTTTTTTAATATTCTGTGTGTTCTTGGTGTGTTTTATTTTAGTGTTGAAATTGGTACTTTTCTACACTGTGTATTTATATATTTTTGTATTCAGGATCACTTGATTAACTTAGGAGTTTTTAATGATTTAGTATTGCATACTTGATTTAATTTAACATTTATGAAATAATTTGTATTAACTTGGAGTTCTTTTCAAATTCTATTTATTGCTAAACAATTTGAATTTTGATTGAATAATGTAATTTCTTGATTAATTGATATTGATGAATTAATTTTGATTTAATTTATTTTAATAATTCATTCAAGCATAAATCCAAGTTTGTGTTGTTTTCAAATAACAGTAAGTTTCTGAGATTGTGAATTTCACTTAAAAGTTTGAATTAGAAAATATTTTTTTATCTAACTTTTTATAACAGTGTTTCATTAAATTTCATTGACCACCAGTGATAGATTTTAACTTATATAGATTCTAACCTTAGTGATTAGTTGTGATGTTTTCCTTCAGTTTTCTTGCAGCGAGTAAGAACCAAGGAAATACTTAAACTTTCAAAGTTGTTGTTGAAGTGATGCCCTTTAATCAATTTAATTTCATGTAAGAGTGCATTAATGAACATATCTGATTTCTTGCATGATTAATAAGCTTTTTAAGGGACTACTGTTGCATTTAGAAACTCAGTCATATTTTTTCTGTGATGAAAGTTCACATATTCAGGCAATTCGTCACAGATGTAATTGGTGCCCAGACCCAGGAAAACAGAACAAATGTCACTCTGATTTGTGATTTACTCTGGTGGTGTTATGGCTATATTTTGATAGGAGAGTTACCATAAAGCGGTTTTTACATATTATTGTATTGTATTGTTAGTTAAGTATCTTAGAAAAAAAGGTTCATTTTGATGTTCAGGAATTTTTAGCAGCTCCTCCCTTCCAAGAGTTATCTGAATTCACTCTAAGACAGAATGCATTGTTTTTAGCAGTAGCAGGTGGTGGTAATGTGTCTAGTAAAGGCATAAATATTATACATGGCAATGAAAGCATTAATAGACTCTGGTTGAATAACTGATGAAGGTGAGTTAGAATGAGCTCAAGAGTAGTTGATTGTAGCACTGGCTGATCTTTGAAATAAGCAATATGAAAAGAAAGAGGAAGGGGATGCAGAGTTAGGGCATACAACCATAGCGGCAGAAGAAAATTTGCTTAACTGAAGATGCAGGCTGAAAGAGAAAGAGAAGACAGGGATAAAATAGAAAGAAGAGAAAGAGAAGACAAAGCAGCAGAAGGGAAAACAGAAACAGCAAGATATGGAAGGGAAATGGAATTGATAAGAGCTAGATCCACATTATACGTAAAACATTCTAACCGTAACCAAGGCAATTAAGACCCTGTACTTGATGTAGTAAAAGTACAGAAATTAATTAATACTTTAAGTTTACTGAAGAAGCTTCAGATGAGCTCTTCGATCACTTTGAAAAATGTGGCTTCAGGAATGGGATGGCCAGAAGATAAATGGTCTTGTTACATAGTGTCTTGATTGGTAAAGGGAGAAGTGCTTATTGAGCCTTAACAGCTGATCAATGTACAAGATACTCAAACACAATGTGCTCAAGTCTACCAGATGACCCCAGAGTAATACAATGACAGATTCACATCTTTAAGAAAAGATGACAAGGTAACTTTCTTGGATTATGCTTACAAAGTGAGAAGGTGTTTCAAACAATGGTTGGAGGCTGCTAAAGTTAAAACTATCGAACACTTTGAAGGTTTAGTTGTTCTTAAATAATATCTCAGGGGAATTCCTGAATACTTAAGAGCCTATTTGAGAGAGAGAAAGTGGTTAAGAAACTTGAAGATTGTAATATAATCAGTAGCAAAAGGAACTATAATGAATCAATAGGGCAAGTTTTAAGTCTCATCCAAATTTCAGGAACAAATTTGATCATGGGAAGCATACAAGTAGTAATACTAATACAATGCAAGATAATACCCCTGAGCAATCTAATGTGAAAACTGCATTATCAAATTTTTCAAGACAGTTACATAGGCCTAATGTCGACTGCTTCAAGTGTGGAAGAGCAGGACTCGACAGTCGGGAGTTTTATCAGACACATCAGCAGTCAAAGCAGTTGGTCAAGTTGTTAAAGATGACCAGGTGAAACAGACCTGCATAATCAGACTACAGAGAAGGCTGAATGTTTAGCAACCAATGGAAATGCTGACAACTCGAGGGAGTGTGGAGATACCAGTCAAGGTATCACATGATGCAGGAAACAACCATAGTGTGGTGATATGTTGTCCTCACCCTCACTTGCAGAAAAATCTCACAGCAGATTTGGTTATTTTGAAGGGTATAGGAGGAGAAGAGGTAACTTTTATATACCGCTTACACCTGCCATAGGAATTGGTAATAGGGAATGTTGATTTTGCAGTAAAGGAATCACTGGCTATAGAAGGTGTACATGTTCTTTTGGGTAATGAGGTGGTAGTGTGCCATTTCTTCCTTGTCCTACGGTGACAGACAAACCAGTGAGGATTAGTCCTACGGTAGATTTGGAGAAGATTAACTCCCACCTGTTTACTAGTTGTGTAACTGGAGTATGAAGTGAAGAGACTGAGTATTTACACACCCAGGGAAGATCAAGTGAAGGATCTTTGAGTTTAGAAGAGCTGTTCCAGGGAAGTGATGTCTCCCCTAGTGCTGACCAAGAAGAGATTTCCCAAGAAGAGGAAGAGGAACCTGTTGTTCTTGAAGAGACACAGAGTAGTCATAGTGTTCTTGTTGATAGTAGTGAAACTACAGTACCTGTGTTAGCAGATATTGAGAGTTCAGCCTTTGAAGTTAATCAAGTGACAAGAGAGAAGATAATGGAATTGCAGAAGAAGGATAGAACATTAGTTGATTTGTTCTTTAGAGTTGCTGATCAAGAAGATATGCAACAAACTCCTACCTGTTATTATCAAAAGGAAGGATTGCTGATGAGGAATCATAGATTTGTAGAGATACCAGGAGATGCTGTATAGGGCGAATATCATCACATTTTGACTCCATATCCATTGAGGAAGCAAGTGGTAGCAGTAGCTAATGAGTCTGGTCATAAGGGAATCAGAAGGACTGTGGAGAAGATCATGAAGTATTTTTTCTGGCCTGGACTGCATAAAGATGTTAGCAGGTTCTGTCGAGAGTATCACACCTGCCAAATAGCTGGAAAACCGGATAGAACTTTTCAGAAAGCCCCTCTACAAACAATAAAAGTTAGAGGAGAACCCTTTAGCAAGGTAATTATAGATGTGGTTAGACCGCTTACCAAAACAAGGAAGCAAAATGAATATCTGTTAACATTAATGGGCCTTATGATAAGATATCCTAAGGCCATCCCTATTAGAAGCATATCTACCAAAGTAATTGCTGAGAAGTTAGTAAAGTTTTTTCGAAGTTTGGAATGCTAGAAATTTTACAAAGTGATAGAGGAATCAACTTTCCTTCCAAGTCGTTCCAGTATGTGATAAATTTGTTAGGAGTGAAACAGCAGTTATCAACTGCTTATGACCCAGAAAGCCAATGAGCCTTAGAAAAGTATGCTGGCAAAGTAGTGTTCTGAGTCAGAAGAAGAATGGATGGTTTACCCTTTATGCTATTTGAAGTAAGGAATACTTGTCAAGAAGGCATGGAATATTCAGCTAATAAGATGATTTTTGGTAGAGAGGTAGGAGGGCCGTTGAAAATTCTTGCAGAAAATTAGGATGAAAATCAAGAGGAAATCCAAGGAAGAAAAGATAAAGAGAGATTAGAACATTTCTTGTAGAAAATCTGGGTGTAAGCCAAGAGAAAATGAAAAGTAAGTATGATGGCAAGTTAAGATAAGAAATTTTAATTTAGTCAAACAAGTGTTAGTGTTTTTACCTGTCAAAAGATTTCTCCTTACTAACAAATTTCAAGGTCCTTGCAAGATAATTGAGAAGTTAAGTGATAGACCTTATATGATAGAAACACTAGGAAGAAGAAAACGACAAAGGAAGATACATGTGAACCTCATGAAACCTAACTTCTCAGAAATTAAAATTGAAACTTTGTCAATAACACAGACAACTTCATCTACAGAAGACAACGGTAGCTATGAATTGGGAACTCAAAGCAAGATGAATAATTCTTCAATTTTGGAAAATTTGGAGGATAAACTAAAACACCTGATTGTTGAGCAAGGTGAAGAATTGAGTGAAGTGATTAGAAGTTTCACAGAATTTTTTTCAGATGTACCTAAGCGTATTGAACTGATAAAACATGAGATCAAGATCCAAGAAGATGGGAAACCATTTAATCAGAAATCTTATCGCTTATTACATTATCATCCAGATGTTTAGAAGAAAGAAGTTGAATATTTGTTGCGGCATGGATTAGCAGAACCCAGTTCAAGTCACTACAGTTCCCCATATGTGTTAGTGAAGAAAACAGATATCTCATTTAGGATGTGCACTGTTTATAGGAAACTAAATTCCATCAGTGTGGCTGACAAATATCCTTTGTCTCTTACAGATCAGTTACTTGATAACACTGGGCAAGCTAAGTTTGTTTCGAAGATAGATTTATTTGAAAAGATATTATAAAATTCCATTAAATGGTAATGCTAAGATGCTGCCAGCTTTTATTACTCCTTTTGGACTATCAGTATACTGTTTTGCCGTTTGGTGTGATGAATGCACCTGCAACATTCCAATGAGTGATGCATCAACTGCTAGGATCTATAGAAGGAGTAGGTGTATAACTTGATGATATAGTGATTTCACTCTGTAACATGGGGAGAACATTTGAAAATTGTGAGGAAAGTTTTCAAGAAACTATGGGAAGCAAGATTAACAGTCAACCTAGAGAAGAGTGAGTTTGGGAAGGCGACTGTACAGTATCCTGGGTTTGAAGTTGGGAAAGACCTTCTCGCTCTAGTAATTGTCATGTAGAAAGTACCTGTAAAACTACCCCACCTCCACCTACTAATAGGAAACAGCTACAGAGAATTTTGTGCATGTCAGGTTTCTATCACCGTTTCTGTTCAAATTTCTCAGTAGTAGTAAGTCCCTTGACAGATGTAACCAGTCCCAAAGCTAAGTCTGTTTGGGCTCAAGAATATCAATAATCCTTGGAGAAAGTAAAAGTCATTCTAACTTCAAGACCATTACTTCAAGCTCCATATTCCAATAAGAAATTTGTGATACAAGTTGATGCATCTGACTGTGGAATTAGATCTGTTCTACATCAAGAAGATGAAAGTGATATTTTACATCCTGTTTGTTTCAGAAAAAATAGCATCAGAAAGCATATTCAACCATAGAGAAAGATACACACCTTAATCACTGAAAAAGTTTGAAGAGTAAGTGAACAGGCCTAGGAATGAAGAAATTTTAGTGTTGTCTGATCACTATCCTCTATCAGCTATGCAAAGGATGAAAAATCATTAACCAAAGGTTAAAAATGTGGTCTTTGTGCTTGCAACAGTATAACTTAAGAACACAGCATATTTCTGGTAAGGACAATGTAAGTGCAGATAATTTATCCCATTGTGAATCGTTGGATTTAAACCCAGACAGATACTTTTCTGGTGGGAGAATCTTATATTAGTGCCATAGTAAAGTAACTCCCCTGTACTATTTGTATGTAATGTTGTAAAATGCGTGTTTTGTGTTCAGATTCCATAATAAGATTAACTTAGAATTGATATGTTTAAGTAATGTGTGTTCAGAATTCACAAACCCTAATTGAAAGTTAAGAATGAAAACGAGAACAACAAGCCTCAACAAGCGGATGTAGCTGTCATCATCCTTGGACACAAAGGCATCTCAGTCATATCTTCTCTTTTTAGCACTTCAGTTATATGATTAAGCTGCGTGTCATATTGAACAATTCTTTATCTAGTTAAAATCGTATGATTGCTCAAGATTGTGCAATGTTTTGTAATATAGATTCTAGAACTTTCTTTGCCAAATGTTTTGCACACAGTCTGCCTGTGACGTTATTAGCTCAGAAGTGACATCGCTCCTGTATTGTGATGGTTATTTATAATAATCTGGTTCATGTTAAAAGAATTTCATGTCCTAAAATCATGTACTGTTAATACTTATTAATAATCCTAATCTCACTTTCTCTCCCTTTTGTTTGAAAAGGGAATTTATTTAGATTTTAGCAGAAAACCTAAACCCAAAATGCTTTGACGTACTCCCTTTTGCATTTTGTTCACTAGTAGTTCCAATAGCAAGGAGATTCGTTCTTAGACTTATAACCATGCTGTAAAGAGATGCTAGTGCTCTCTCTCTCTTTCTTTCTCTCTGTTTTCCCAAGGAGGGAAAATTTGATTTTTACATTAATGTAAAGACTTATTACTTACAGGGTCACTCGTTACTCTTTGTTTAATTTAATTTCTTAATAGTATAGGGGTTATTTGTAGAATCTAAACAAACATTCTGTAACAGCGTCTGGGAAATAAGTATGTTCAGTTGAAGATAATGTGAAAAGGGTGTCATTTGGTAACCATTCTGCAGAAATGTAATGTGTAATACAAGGTATTGTTTGAAGTGCACTTAAAAACTTAGCGTATAAATAAATTAATATTCTTAGGTTATTTCATTTGAATTTGTTTATATATTTCAGTTTGTGTGTATGTGTGCGTGTTCTGTATTTAATTCGATTGAAATGTGTTTTTTTATATGTTCTGTGTCTTCACCATTTTCTTAGTTTTATTTTTTTATTTTAGTGTTGAAATTGGTATTTTGCTATGCTGAGTGGTTACATATTTTCACATTCTCAATTTGTTTGATTAACTTAAGTGTTTCTTAATGATTTAGTATTGCATACTTAAATTAATTTAACACTTGTTAGTTAATTTGTGTTTATTTAGTTCTCTTTAAATTTTAGTTGTTGACTTACAGTTTGAATTTTAATTGAATAATGTAATTTCTTTATTAACTAATTTTCTTTATAAATCATTTTGATTTAATGTCACATCATAATTAACACGAAAATTAATTAAACTTTGCGTTGTTTTCCAGTATAAGTAAAACTCCCTGATATTGTAAATTTCACTTGTAAATTTTCTATATATAAATATTTTTTTTATTTAGAATTTCTATAACTGTTTCATTAAATTTTATTTACCACCAGTGAGATATTTTAACTTATGTAGATTTCAACCTTAGTTATTAGTTGTGTTGTTTACCTTCAATTTTCTTGAAGTGAGGTAGAACCAGAAAAATACTTAGTTGATGTTGGAGCGATGCCCTTCAAATAATTTAATCTCATATAAGATTACCTCACCATTGTTTTAATGAGCTTAATCTGATTTCTTATATGGTCAATAAGGTTTTTAAGGGGCAACTGTTACCTTTAAAAACTCAGTCACACTTTTTTCCGTGGTGTGGAGTCAGGCGTCTGATTGGCCGGCAATGTGATATATATATATAGTAGTATATATATATATATATATATTATATATTATATATATATTATATATATATTTATATGGATATATATATATATATATATATATATATATTTATAATTGAGGCTGCTAATTCGAGTAGCTTAAACTTCAAACTATTTCCTAAAAGGCTATAAGTGAAAGAGCAAAATTATATGTACGAAATAAATTCATATAAGTTTCGTAGGATTATGGCTGTTTTAATACAAACAAAGAGTTTAAAAGCACACAAATAAATTTCTGGTATTTATGAATCTTTTTCTTAGATATTTTCTTATTCCTGCTTTCCGAATAAGATTAATAAACGAGAGAGAGAGAGAGAGAGAGAGAGAGAGAGAGAGAGAGAGAGAGAGAGAGAGAGAGAGAGATACACTCCTATTCTATTGACTAACTTCCCCTTTCTTTGAGTCTAAGGGCTGCTATTAATTTTCCCGCTCAAATCTTCGCATCCAAAAGAAGAGAAATGCATTTCATCATTGAGTATGACAAGGGCTATAGGTTTAATGTTTGCTGAAGTGCTTGTTAAAATGTGTGTATGGAGTGAAGATCAAAAGAACTCTGATACGTTCTGATGTGATTTATTTAGTCAACTGGGTTCAAAGCACCTGAAGCATATCTTTAGTCGAGTTCCAGTTTAAATATCAATGCGATAATCAAGAAAGGTCAGTAGATTGGTAATCAGCATCCAAAGATATGAATAACTTGATAATGAATGAATGATTGATTAAGTATTCCACATAGAATAATCAGATAAACATAGTGAATAAAGGAGATGAGAAACACTATATTCATAATAGCACGGTCGTACTGTGGATGAATGCCTTCTGCAAAAAGTTTTCCAAAGGTAGTCTCTGGATACCCATAGAATAAATACAAAAACAGCTCATCAAATACCCTTGCGCACTGCACCATTCACTTCTGTTTTGTACACATTCGTTTCCTTCCTGGAGGCTTAGGTGCCCTCTTTTGAAATCCTTTTTCACTCTATTATCAGCTCTTTTTAATTCTTCCTCTTCTCATTCCCCCAAGAATAAGCATGTCATAGTACTCTGATCCATCCAATTTAACAACTCTTACATAACCCAAATTTCTCACCTTTCCATTTCTTCTTATTCCTTGCCATTCATACCATATGAATAATATACCTCTATTACTTCCAAAAGATTTATTTCATTTGTAATTAACTTTCATTCTTTACTTAAATAAAGTAATTAGCTCAACAACTACCTATTACATTTGCAACTTCATTTCAATATACAATTCAAGCTTGCTGACATTCACTTACACACATCTTGTTGTCTCCCGTCTTTTCATCCTAACATCACCCAGACTATACGTATTAGCAAATATTTGTTAAAATCTACTAATTCTGTTTTTTCATCATCCATGCTCAGATTCTTTGGTACATCTACATGGTTTTCGTTTACCATTAGGACCATGTTCATATTCAGACAACTTTCCGATTTTCAAACACAGGTGTTTTTAATGCGACCCATTTTTATATCCTACATATTTGTTCATATACTCATTGTTTTCTCCGACTTCTAATGTCACTTTAGTCACAAAAACATACAGCAACCCCAAAAAAAAACATAAACTTCTCCCAGAACCACATTTCTACACCAAACTAACAACTCTGCCAATCTCTAGAAATTCCTATGCAACTGTCAGAAACCCCTTGTCATTCGGTAATTACTGCATTGACCATATCTACACCCACCTCATATGACTGTTCTGTAACAACCTCTGGATCTACACGCCATATTATTTATCTAATAACAAACTGTTCTCATCTTCTCAGTTTGACACCCATCTGGTGGATAAAGCTCCCAAAACTATTGTAGAGATCTATAAGTGGGTGGATGTCTATGACACCCACCACAAACAACAGAGATTGCTCCACAAGATGATCCTCCCTTCTGCTCCTACTGTAAACTCGCAGCCAACTCAGCTCCCAAATAATCTGCCAAGGAAGCCCATGTGCAGTCACAGTAACAAACCCAGGCACTGCACTGAGCAGTGCCACTTCAAAGTGGATCCTCCGCAGCAGGCTCCCGCTAAACCTCAGAATGGGCATTCCCTGAATAATGAGAATAACGGCCATTGGGTCCAAAACAATCAGCCTGATGCCACCCCACTACCCCACCAGCCTCTGAGATAGTGACAAAACAAGATTTCAGCCAGAGCTTTTGTAATTCATGCGGAGTGCATGGGCACACATCTTCATGGGCTAGGTGCCCCAAAAAAAGCAGCTGCTCCTACCATTGCAATCACAGTGATGAATCCATCAGCTCTTGGCCCCCCCCAGCTCAAGGCCCTATATTAGTTGCTTTTCCCACAGGTTGCTATCCTGCCCACCAAGTCTGTGCATTCTATGACTCTGGTGCGCAGGTATCCATAATTCAAGAAGATAAAATTGATTATGGAGCTTGGGTTGATAAGCAAAAATTCATCACAATTGTGAGCCTCAACCATGTTAAAATGATTTTACTTACCATTCGGTTGACAGTCATAAGACCTCACCACTTAAAGTATGTACTCTGGTGGTAGCTACCTATATTTTAGGAGGTTATGACATCCTGCTAGGACTGGACTTTAAGTCTCCTCCTACATTTATACAGCCTCAGGGCTCTGCCTTTACATAGCTCCAAACCATTTTCACGGTCCCCCGATATCTACCTCTACAGAGCCAGTGCCACTTGAAGGTACAAGGAAGTGCCATACTCTTCCCCTCATGGATGTTGAGCCATGTTCGAATTCTCTCACTATACCAGGAATGGCATCAGTACCAGTCAAGGCAAGACTCGAGTCTCCTTCACAGAGCACCCAGTCCAGGTTACTTTCCCTTCTCCGACTAGGTGCTGCTACTGATGCCGGCTGCTGAGGGAGAGCCAATTCCAATAGGAATGTCCTAGGACCCTCATGACCACAGGATGTTCTACCAACGGTACGGCGCCTCACAAACCACCCCAGAGTCAGTTACCCCTATTTGTGAGCCCATAATGAACACAGTCACCTATTCCTCTCTCTCTCCATCAGCAGCTGACCAGACTAGGAGTAAGGACAGTGCTTAATCCAATTTGACCAAAGAACTGAAGGAACTGAGCCAAGCAATATTAGGAACAGGGACGAGTGTCATTGTTCCGGTTGTCACAGTAGCCAGAACTGATGCCACTCAGGAATCTTTGATGGACTTGAATCTCTCAAGTCCCACTACAGTATTGTCAAACAACCTCGGAGAGGTCGAAGGAAGAAAGGTAAAGGGGTGTTGAAACTTCCAGAAAACCTAAGAGAGTCGATAGCCTCTCTCAGCATCATTACCTCTTCCTTATAGAGAATTCTGGTCCCTATTCATCCAGAGGAGAGTGCCAGGTTCTGCTACTTCTGCTTCTTACTTTCATTTTTGTAACTATATGCTACCTTAAAACAATTAGGATTGTCATAATAAGTGCCACATCTGGCACAGTGCAATAATCTAGGAACCTAATAAAGTTAGTGAGACAAGAAATACTTATAGCAAGCAAGAATGCTATACATTTAGCTTGGCCTAATAAGGTAATATTGTTTTAAAGCATGGATAATTTTATCCTTAATTCATTTAGATTTATTTTGTTTTAATTAGATTTTCCTCCCTTGTCTAGATTTTGTGTATAAATTTCTATAGTTTGTGAGGAGATCTATATTTTGCACAAATTCCAATATTCCTTTAGGAGAAATACATTCCTACTTGATTCTTTCCCTTTTTAATTGACAGCAATCTTCTCTGATGAGAAAGTCTTATACTGTGAAGTAGGATTAGTAGTTTCTTAAAGGTAACATTTATTGCATGCGTAGCCCCAATGGCATAGGGCAGTGGTCTCATAAGCTTGTAGGTTAATAATCCATACGAATGCCATGTAATGCTGCTTCAGGGCCTAGCAATATCATGACTTGCCTTAAGTTAGCTAACAGTATATTGCATGATAAAATTAAGAGTAACAATGCTAATCCTGTATATTTTAACCTTAGTGTAAAATATATCTAAAATGAACTAATGGTATTTCAAGTTTGTTTGTTGTTACAACTTTATAGCTTTAGAATTAATTTCCTTGGTATTCTAAGGTTACAAATTGTCCACTTCACACTTATCTTAAGTCAAGTTAGACTCTTATTTGTTTCATTACTTCGCAAGAAGTATCTAACTCTAGCTACTCTGCAAGTAAAAGTAAAAAAAAATTTGCTAATTTGAATTTTAAGTTTCATATCTGCAGTTTAATTTTAAGTCTTATGTTATTTGATACCTCAAAGGGTGTGGAAGAAATAGTTATTTTCCTTTGTTGATGATTGTTTCCTCCAGATGATTGGAATGGTCTTAAGATTAGGGAGGTGTTCTATATTACAATCATTCCAACATAAAATAGCACGAATAACATCACACCCCATTGAAATAAAACTTTCACCCGTCTACAATAGATTTCACAATCTCTCTGAGTGCTCAGACTCATAGCCTTTCCTTCCGAGATACTGCCACCAGCCATTACTCTCCACAGGTATCTGGACCACCCATACCTGGGTGGGAGAGGGATTAAGCTGCGGCCATATTGGACCACATGTTAAGTACATGGGTGAATCTAGACACCATAAGGTCAAGGTTTCAAGATTGACACACATGACCTCTTCAGAAAGCAGCCAAACTTTGACCAAGGTGATAAAAGGCCGCCTCAGATGGAAGTTTGGCTTTAGATGTATGCCAGCTGCACTTGCTAACACACCTTACACTTGGGCATCTTTCCTCCCTTTTTACTGCTCTCTATTGAGACGACAACACTTGAACCTATAATGTCCATGGTGTTCCCTCTATCCTTTCACTGCCATTGGAAAAAGTCGATCTAGATCTACTATAATGTGCCATTGCTTGTCTCGGTGTGGAATTTGTAATCCTGCAACATGTACCCCAGTGACCGAAAATTCACCATGTTCAACTTTTCCTGTGACTTGTCCAACTGGCCATCTCTTCATCAAGCATTGAATGATTCTTGTATAAATGACCTATATTACAGACCC
>NC_061100.1:65520894-65540894 GCF_015104395.2 Macrobrachium nipponense
GCCAACAATGTAGTTGTTGAAACGTCGCATCAAGCAATAAAACCTTCAATTTATATCGAATGCCTTTCCCTGGAAGCCTAACAAGTCATGATTTCCGAAAGCTGCAGCTCCAACTTTTTTAAGTTCATATATACTATCTACGTTATATATATACTATAATATATATAATATAATAATAGATATATATTATCTAGATAATATATTTATATATATTATATTAAATATAATATTATATATAATATATAGGTATATATATATATATATAGGTATATAATATAATATATATATATAATAATAATATATATATCAAATATATATATAATAATACATATTATGTGATTAATATATATACTTATCTATATATAATATTATATTTAATATATATATAATATTAAGATATTTATATTAATAATCTATATATATAATATATATATGTATTATATATTATAATATATGATTATATATCTATATAAATAATATATTATATCATATATATAGGCTACATTATATATAATTATATATAAATAATATAATAATATATATTATAATATACTATATATATTATAATAGTATATATATATATATTTGTTTATTATATATTATAATATATTATATCATATTATATATCTATATCTCAATATCTTATAATATATTACGAATCTATAATATATATAAATCATATGTCTATATATATATAATAGTTTATAATATAATAATATATTATCTTCTATTATATATCAATTAATATTGTCTATCTATATCTATTATCTATCTATATATCTATATGTATATTATATATTGTTCTTCTTTAGTAGTGGTTTGTTAGAGTTCCATCTTAAACTGTCCGTTTTGTTTATTTTAAAAATGTCAAATAACTGTTAGTTTCGAATTTGTCTGTAATTTGGGCCATCAGTGTTAAAATAATGGTAAAGTAGAATCGAATTACGAAGAAAACGTTTCTCTCTCTCTCTCCTCTCTTTACACAACCCTAACGTAAAGTAGTAATTTGAATTAATAAAATTGGTGCTAGAACGATAAATTGCCATCATCTGTTTTTTAAAGATTTTACCTTTATTCGATGTAATGAAACTGCCACCGTTTGTCAAATAGCGGAAATCTTAGGAACCATTTAATTGAACTGGCAACTGATTCAGGAATAATTACACATATTTCTATACTTTGAATTGTCTTTACCTTTTTTTACGCTTCTGTTTTTCGTTTTCAATCATTATCAGTATGGATCAATTTTCAGCCAATTGTTGTCGTTGTGTAATAATTTTTGTATATAACTTTCAGTTTAGAATTATGGTACCGGTACTTGTGCATAGTTTTCCATTAAATGAAAGTTTTGGTGCGTTCTATAATCTAACCTCTTGTTCGTGTAACGTTCTAGTACATTTTTTTTTTTTTATATTTCAGTGGGAAAAAATTTGGCAATAAATTACAATTAACGTTTTTCTTAGCTTTTTTCATTTGCGCTAGAGCTGGAAAAGAAAAACAAACTCCAAGACTTAATTGGGTCAGTTGGCGTTAGAAAGGGATTATCGACCCCTATATTACCTGCGTTGAAAGACCAAAATTCCGTTCGTAAATGAACGACCAAGCCCAGCCAGGGGTTGCGTTCGTCCCTAACATATCTACTCCGCCAGGTGATTGGGCGAATTCCTGCATTAGATATAGAAAATCCAGGAAGATTATGAAAAAAGGTTAAAGGGGTTCGGGAGTGGAAAGTGTTTTTGTTTGGGGGGAAAATAATGGTTCGACAACACTTCACCAGACCTTAGGAAGAATACATTCGATATTATACGTTATTAAAACGTCACGTTTAAAACATCTGCTCCCTGTATATATACGTACATACTAAACGGCTCAGGTAGCGTTGGCGAGCTACGTATATATACGTACTAAAAATCCAACTCACACCGAATCAAAGACTTTCATGCCTTCTGATCCCCTATGAATGAAAGTTCTATTCTTGGACAGTCGTTACTGACCCCTCAAGAAGTGCTCATTAATCCTGACAAACGGTAAGAAGAACGACTTCTTAATGAAATATACTTTACGCCTAGCAAAACAGCTGAGTCCATCTTCCACAAGTTTTCGATGTCATATATATATATATATATATAATATATATCTATTATGTATATATAATTATATTATATATTAAATATAAATATATATAATATCTTATATAATATATATAGATATATCTATATTATATATATTATATAATATTTATATAATAGTTATATAGTATGTATATGACATTGTTTAAATGAACCACAAAGATCAAATGGCGATCTATCCAAGAAGTGCTCATTTATACCTGAAAACGAAGCTTATTAAAGAAAAACCTTTGCGGGCACATCTGTACAATACAGCTGGAACCATCGTCCCAACACGTTCAGTCATGTCCGCAAACATACCTTTGTAACCCCCTTTTCTATTCCAACACACCCACACACACACACGCTAGCACACACTCCACACGCACACACACACACACAACACACATATATATTATTATATATAATATATATAGTTATATATATATAATATCTATATGTATAATATATCTATCTATTTATATCTATACTATATATTGTAATAATTATAATAGCTATATGTAATATATATATTATATATATTATATTATATATAGTATGATATAGATATACATAAGCTATATTAATTAGAATATAAATATATATATATACTAATATAATATGATACTATAGTGATATATATTCATATATATATATATAATATATATATATATATATATCTAGTCGATATATATATATATTAGATATAATATATATTTATATATATATATATATCTATATGGTAATATGATTATATTTTGATAAATTTAAAATTTATGATATTTCTTGTAAATTTTTGTTAATATTAATATATAAAATATATATATTATTATCTATATATAATATAATACTTAGCTTATAATAGTATAGATATTATATATATATATATAATGAGTAATATATATATAATATATCTTATCTATATATATCATATATATAATATATAATAGATATATAGTACTATATCTATATTATAGTATTATATGTATAATATATAGAATATATATATATATTATAATATAATAGATATAATATCTATAATATATCTACTATCTAATATATCATATTGATATAGATCTACTATATTATATATAGATATATATATATATATTATATATATATATAGTATAATAATCTATATATATCTATCATATATACTTTATGTGGTATATCAATTATATAATATATATATATGATATATATATATATATTATAATATATTCTATAATGTTTAGTGGTATTATATATAATATTATATATTAGTATCGTATATATATATATATATATCTATATATATTATAACTATATTATATATATATATACACACCACACACAACACTCACGCACCACACACAACAATCACGCACACACCACACCACACAACACACCCCACCACTCACATATTAATAGAATATCTATATATTATACTATATATATATATATATTGTATTATCTTATAATATATAATATATATATATATATATGTATACATATTATATTATATAATATATATTTAATATATAATATATATTAATCGATATATTCTTATACTATATCATATATGTTATATATATATTCTATATCTAAGTATAATATATATACATATCTCATAATATATATATATATATATATACTATATATATAATTATATATATATTATATATTATAATTGAAAAAAAAATATAAATATATATCATATATAGATTATCGATCTATAATCTTATCATCTAATATATATATTCTATTATATCTTATCTCTATATACATTATTATTATAATATTATCTATGTGTTTGTGTGTGGTGTGTGTGGGGTGTGTGGTTGTGTGAAATAGGGGGTTAAACACAAGGTAGTGTCTTGGCGAACATACGAACTTGTTGACGATGGTTCAGCTGTTGTACAGATGTGCCGCAAGTTTCTTTAAAAAGCTTAGTTTTCAGCATAAATGAGCACTTCTTGGATGATCGCCTTTGATTTGTGGGTCATTAACAACACTGTCCTGGAATAGAACTTTCCATCATAGGGGATCAGAAGGCATGAAAGTTTTGTATCCGCTTTGAGTCGGATTTTTAAGTGTGTTAAACACAATTTTGCGTCTGTGTTTGCGTTATGAAATTGCTAAGGCAAAGTCTCAATGGGAAATTAGCCATTCCTTGGTAAGATCCCAGTTTGAAGAGTCATACTGGAACACATTGGAAATCAGAATTCACTGTCGCTGAAAGTGAGTAGTACGAGCCTAGAAAAATTTCTAATCTATAAGACTTTGCACTTTAGATTTCTTTGAATTCCCAGTGATTATTGCTTGTGTTTTTTTTATCATGTTTGTATGTGTTATGCTGGGATACGAGTAAAAGTAGTGAGCGTTGCTTGGAGATTTCGTTTTCTCTCTCCTCTTTCTCTTTTTCTTTTTTGTGGAGTTGGTTTTGTCTATGCTTTTCGGTTTGAAATATACGTCGCTTAAGTTGGGGTGTGTGTGTGTGGGGGGGGGGGGTGGGGGGATTTAGGGAATTGTGGAATCCTCGATTGATGATGGTCTCTGCTTGGAATAGGACGGTGTATCAGTTGTAGGGTTAAGTTTCTCTTACATGGAGACAAAACAGTGGGATATCGGAAAGTGAATTTTAATACCTCGGAATTTTTTTTCTCCTCTTTCTTTCCCAGAGCGATCTTGCTGTTTGCGGGCAAGCATGAGAGGTGATTTTGCTTCTGTGAAGTTAATGAATACTTGTGTAATGGTAGTATTAAAACAATGCTTGATTTTTTTTGTTTTATTTTTCTTTTTTTTAAGACCATTTAAGAAGTTCTAATATTATATGCATTTAAGATCAAGTCGAGTTAGTGAGCCGAGGTGACTTTTTTTTTTTTTGGGGGGTTTTTTTTTTTGAACCCAAAGATAAAAAAGGAGAGATCCAGGGAAATGCAGCGACGAAGGAGAATAAAAATTACATTCATATGGGCTAGTCACTTTTGCCTCACCAATTCCAGCCCTTTTTGTTCTGGATTAGCTGTGGTGGGGTCTTAACCCCTGGATAGGTTTCGCTATATTGGTACCCTGTTAAAGGTGTGTGCGAGTCAAGCTCGACCCGAGCTTCCAGAAAAATTTGCCAAAAATCACTTACTCCATTGTTGTTGTACATTTTAATTTCTAAAATAAATTTAAGTATTAAAGAACACTATTGAAAAGATGAATAATATGTATCTACAAATTAAATGTTAATTGCAAATATATAAAAAAATAAGTATATAAAAATAATTTACAAAAATATTTAGCAAACATACAAAAATCTGCTATATGCCCACAAACAAATTTGGATTAGGGGGGGGGGGAGGGAATCCTTCATAAAAAAACTACTATTTACAATATGGTACTGACCTAGAAAAGGTGGGTCCTGACCCATCATAGGAGGTCAAAATCTGAAAAGAAAAAAAAGAAAAAAAGGGTTAAGTTTTTTTTGGGGGGAACCCAAAAAAAGTCAAAATTTCACAATTTTTTGGGGTACCTAAATGGAATAGGAAGTGACAATTTTTTTAAGAATAAACTCATATCATCCTAGAACAGAATTATGTGAAACAATCTGCACAAAGATGTTATTTAAGCTTAAATGGAGAGAGTGAGTGTCCTGTGAGGTTCAAGACCAACCACCGTCAGGGCCTTGCGTATGAGGAGGCCTTAACGCATTGGTTCAGCGTTGGCAGGACACCCACGCAGAACTGGAACCGTAGCCCTCACAAATGAATGATCAACACGGTTACTCCAACAAGCTGAATCAACAGGGAGATCAGAACAGGCCTTAAAAAATTGGTAAAACAATGGTAAATGGAGGAGGAGAGAATAGAGAAAAATCCCCCCTCCGGGAGGATATACTTATTTCTATCAAGTTCCTTTCAATGCACCACGGATACAAAAGGGAAGAGGAAGATATAGCCTTAAAGAAGATTGTAGAAGAGAACGTCCAGCCCCCGTGGAGGAAGGGAAGCGGCTCTCTCTTAATAACTCTATTATAAGAACAGACGAAAACAAGGGACCTGATTATGAGAAATAACCCTCACCCGCCCGCATGGAAAGATCCCCTGAAGCAGAATAACGTCGGTTCTACCCCGGGTACACATGCCCTATCCAAGGGATTGTCCTGGCGTTTGTATATCGGTATGAAAACGTTTTACTAACTTGTCTAAGAGGATCTCCTGTCACGCCCAGAACGGTGCCAATTAAAAACCCCACCACGCCCCCTCACCGCCCCACCAACAGCACGTCGTGCGATGGCGGATATTGTAAAAAACACAAAGATAATTGGAAGAGGCCCCACGATCAGCGGGCGCCTACTCCTCCTTGGTAGGCTTTTATCATCCTTGAAACGAAAAAACCCTTCCTTAATACGTACACCAGGAACCCTTGCCTGCTCCCCACCTGTGGAAGGAAGACCCCAGCCCCCCCTCCAGAAAACAAGAACCACCAGCGCCCAGGACAGGGACCAATATCGAAGAGGTTGGTAGAAATACCAATACCAGGACGTGACGTCACCACGGTTCGCAGCCAATTAAAACCCGGCTCCAGGTTGGCGTCAACACACCTGAGAAGATCAACGCGCCTCGAGAATTTCCGACGCCTAGGCCGCCAAGCCAAATGAAAAGGTCCGTTGCACCGCTCCGGGTGTCCTGCAGGAGCATCCGTGAGCGCCCGCACGGGGACCTGATATATAGGCGGGAGGTAACTCCCACTAAAGATCAACGTTACCACGTTACGTTCATCCTTGCGCTATACTATTGGGTCGTTTATATAATCTCGAGCAGCTCGCCTTTGGTCCGAAGTTTAAAACGATGGCTGGAAAAAGCGGCCGTCGTCTCCTGCTCCCAGGCAGGGCGACCCGTCCCCCCCTCGACGATCCATGGGCCTTTCCATAAAGTCCAGAAAAAACGGAAAAAAAGCCCCTCAATAACCGTCATCGACCTTCCTATACTTTCGACGCCTCCTGCAAACACTACCATTGACGACTCAGGCACTCCCTAAATTCAAAGCAACTTCCCAATAACACCAGAACATCGTATGCGGCCGTCCTAGCACTTGAGAAAAAAAAATACCCTAAAGCAGCAACTCCAAGCCCGACCGAATTCTGAAAGGGAATTCATTATTACCCCGAAAGACCAAACAGTCTGGCAGAAACCTCCTGCAAGAACGATCCTCTGATGCCTCCTTTTGGTACCCCCCTGCTGAAGAACGTCATCAAAAGCGAAATGATTTGTCAAAGTCCCTAAATACGTCAACTATTGAAACGGATTGTCTCGAAGTACCAGGCATATTGACTGCTTCGCGTTGCAAGTGAAAAACATGAGATGGTTACTGAAACGAATGGGAAACTCAAAAAGTCGAATCTACGTTTAGAGGACAAAATTCCATGACTTCATCAGCCTTGGGCGGATCCTCGGAAAACTACAAGACCGAAGCCTTTATCCCACCTGAACCTCTCAGGTGTTTCAAAGTGCCATAGGTTGGGCAATCAACAGGAGGGCGTGCACGGCCCAGCCTGTCTGTTGGAAATCTGCAGCCAGAAGCATGAGGACCGGACGTTTGCCTCAACAAAACATTCAAGGCAAAAGGCCACCACTGTTGCCACGATGCCCAAAACTGCCATTCAGGTTCTCATCATGCATGGTTCAAGGGGTGCCCTGGTCAAGACTGGAAAAAAATTCTGGAGGATGAAGGGCATTTCCCACCACAGCCAGCAAGACCTCGAGAAAGAAAAAGACAACCATCGCCCATCAAAGACTACCACCATGTCAACCACGTATCGAGTCCAAGAAAAAGCTAACCGACCACCTCCACCACAAGCTCCTCAACCTTCCCTTGGCATAACGCCGCCCAAACCTCGTCATTATATCCAAACCCCTCATTCCTTTCCTTCCCTCCAACCTCCAAATTCCCCAAACCCCTTTCCAACCCCCCCGACCCCTAAGGATATTCCCTCAACCCCTCAGTCATGCCCCCTAACCCCTCAGGTTATTCCCCCTAGCCTTCGTATCGCCGACGACGTCCGACCTCCTGCTCGTGCTAGAAGCAGGAACTCAGACAGAAACAACCAAAAACAACAAGTTGAAAGATATGCTGGGTCGAGACAATCCACAGAAGCTCCCGCTTTGTATGCCGAAAGCTGGAACGTCCAAACAGAGGAATTTACCAGTTAAGACAAGACATGGGAATCCAGAACCTGCAAACCGAAATACTCAGATCAGTCGCCTCTAGGAAGTGAATTCCGGTTCGTAGGAGAGCAAGAATTCACGAATCTCCTGAATGACCGATTGATGAATTCCAGGTGACTTCCTTAAATAGAGCTCTCGCCGAATAATCGCTACTTTAATGAACGACTTTTTGGGAGGAAGAGATTTCTTGAAGAAGCCCTCAACTTTTTGAGATTCTCCCTTCCAGATGACTTCCTCCAATCAGAATTTTCGTTTCAGGACTACCTGAACAGCAATATATTTTATTGAGCTATAGAAAACGATCATCAAACTGTTTTCTCTGAGCTCGTCAACGTTTTCTGTTTGGACCTAGAGAGCAGTTCCCTCCCAAGATTGACCTCCTTCGAGAAAAGTGCTGTTTGTAGCATTAACTGCTTTTTTCTTTTACTAAAACAATCCTCCTTTCCCCCTCCTGTTTTTCGGCCAGCCTAACGTCTAACGACCGAATATTTCAACTGTCACCTCAACTACCGCTTAAGCTTTGTTTGTTACTTTTGTTTTATGGCTTTCCTCTAGAACTTATATATTTCGTTTTTTCTCTCGCCGAATCTCTATCACTAAACGATCGGCGCTGTTTTGTATTTCATTTGTCGTTAAGTGAAATCTGGTACTTGAAACTCCAATAGATTAATGTGCTTTTTTTTCCGTTTTTGTCTCACGACTAAAATTGTTTTTCGTTTTCCTTACTGGTCTATCTTCTGACTCGCCCAGACCCTCGCTACTATCGATTCTTTATCTCCTACTAATGGGTACCTTAGGGTTTAATATTTTAAAGGGCTTTGTAAAACCTTTGCCTGTTCACCTTTCCTTTCCTTTTCAAATCAAATAAAAAAAAAACCCACAAAATTTTTTGTTTTTTTTTTTTTTTTTTCCCCCCACACCGTTGCATAACTCATGGTCATAAATTAAAGGCCTCACCTCATATCCTTAAAAACAATCCCCACCTTTCCACCATTCCAAAAAATTCAAATGATGCCTACGGGCTGCTCTATGAGGCAAGAGCCCGTGCTGGCATTAAAGCCGGCTTTAACTCCTAAACAACAACAACAACCCACACTAAGATCAACGTTTTTACGTTACGTCATCCTTGCGCAATACTATTGGCCATTAACATAATCTTAGCAGCTCGCTTTGTCGGACTCAAAGACGATTGGCAGAGAAGCGGCCGTCCTCCCTGTGGCTCCCAAGCAAGGGGAACCTCCGCCCCATCCTCGACGATCAGGGCTTCCGAAAAGTCCAGAAGAAAACGGTAAAAAAGCCCTAAATAATGTCATCGGGGGGGGGGACCTTGCCTCAACCTTTGACGCCTCCAGCACCTACCATGGACTACTCAGGCACTCCCTAAACATTCAAAAGCAACTTCCCTCCCAATAACACCATACATCGTGATGCGGCCGTCCTAGCACTTGAGAAAAAATTACCCTAAAGCCACAACTCCAAAGTGCCCGAAACCGAATCTGGAAAGGGGGAATTCATTTATTACCCCCGAAGCACCAACAGTTTCGGCAGACCTCCAATGAAGGCAACGATCCTCGATGGCCTCCCTTTTGGACCCTGCTGAGAAGTCCATCAAAAGCAATGATTTGCAAAAGTCCCCTCTAATTGTCACTATTGAACGGATTCTCGAAGTACCGAGGCATTTATGGACTGGCTTCACGTTGGCAAAGTGAAAAACAGAGATGGTACTGAACGAAGAAACCTGGCAAAAAGTCGAAGCTACGTTTAGAGGTGCAAAATTGCCAGACTTCAATCATCCTTGGGATCCTCGTAAAGAACTACAAGAACCGAAGGCCTTTATCCCCGCAAACCTCTCAGGTGTTTCAAGTGCCGAGGTTTGGGGCATCACAGGAAGGAGAGTGCACGGCCCAGCATGTCTGTGGAATCTTGCAGCCTAAAAGCATGAAGACCGACGTTTGCCTCAACAAATTCAAAGCAAAAGGCCACACCGCGTTTGCCCGATGCCCAAACAATTGCCATCCAGTTTCTCCATCATAGCATGGTTTCAATAGGGGTGGGCCCTTGTCAGGACTGGGAAAAAACAAAATCTGGAGGATGAAGGGTCATTTTCCCCACCACCGCCAGCAAGACCTCGGAGAAACGACAACCATCGCCCTCAAGACGAACCACCATTTGAAACCTTCGTATTGATCCACGAACTAATCGACCACCATCCACCAACAAGCTCTTCAACCTTCCCCTGCAAAGAACACCCCAAACCTCGTCACTATATCCCAAACCGCCTCATCCATTCCTTCCCTGACAACCTCCAATTTCCCAAAACCCCTTCCAACCCCCCCTCGACCCCTAAGGTTATTCCCTCAACCCCTAACATTCAATCCCCCAACCCCTCAGGTTACTCCCCGCCAGCCTTTCGCATCACCGACTGACGTCGACTCCTGCTCGTATTGAAGCAGGAACACTCAGTACAGAAAAAACAGGAAAAACCAACCATTGGGAAGATATTGCAGGTCGGAGACAATTACAGGAACGCTCCCACTTTGTATGCCCCGAAGCTGGAACACGAAACATAGGAGTTCCCAGTTAAGTCAAGACATGGGAAATCCAGACCTGCAAACCGAAACTCAGTATCAGTCGCCTCTGGAAGTGAATTCCTGTTCGTAGGCGATGAACAAGGGAATTCACAAGCTCCTGATGACCATTGAATGAATTCAGTGACTTCTTAAATAGAGCTCTCGCGATAATCGCTACTTTAATGAACGACTTTTGGAGAGATCTTCGGAAGAAGCCCTCAATTTTGAGATCTCCCTTCCAGATGACTTCCTCCAATCAGGAATTTCGTTTCAGGACTCTGAACAGCATATATTTATTGAGCTATAGAAACGATCATTCAAACTGTTTTCTCTGAGCCTCGTCTCACGTTTCTGTTGACCTAGAGAGTCAGTCTCCCAGATGACCTCCTTCTTGGTGAAAAGTGCTGTTTGTAGCATTAACTGGCTTTTATTTCTTTACTAAAACAATCCCTCCTTTTCCCTCCCTCGCGTTTTTCGGCCGCCTCTAACGTCTAACAGACCGAATATTTCAACTGTCACTCTGAACTACCGCTTAAAGCTTTGTTGTCTTACTTTTGTTTTTTTGCCATTTCTCTAGAAAATTCTTAATAAATTTCGTTTTTCTCTCGCCGAATCTCTATTACTAACGATCGAGTGCTTGTTATTCTAATTTCTCGTTAAGTGAAATATGGGTAACTTGAAACTCCATATATTAATGTGCTTTTTTTTCCGTTTTTTCTACGACTATAAACTTTTTCGATTTCATTAACTGGCTATTCTTCCGACTCGCCAGGACTCTCTACTATCGATCTTTATCTTTCTAACTAATGGGTATACCTTAGGGTTTTAAAGGGTTTAAAGGGGTTTGAACCTTGCCTGTTCAACCTTTTCCTTTCCTTTTTCAATCATTACATCTCACATGCAATAACCCATAGAATCCTAAATAAAAGGCTCACCTCATATCCTTAAAAATCACCTGAACATCCAAAAAATTCAAATGAACCTACGGGCTCGCTCTATGAGCAAGAGCCCGGTGCTGGCATAAATAGCCAGCTTAATCCTAAAGCACAAAACAACCGACTAAGATTTACAGTCCTCCAGCCAACCATCGCTGTGACCATGCCCTGGACAGATCTGGGCGAAACGTCAGAGAGCGAGAGAGGAGAGAGAGGGAGAGGATAGAAGATTCCTGAGAGCGAGAGAGAGAAACGAGGAGAGAGAAACTTGTTGTAGCAGTTAATATATGTATCTAGGCAATGCCATAAATACAATTCAAATATACTTTACACTGGATTTGGACGATCCCCTGCCCTTGGCAACGTTGCTTGCCAGTTTCAGGCAACATTGAAGAAATCCTTAATAAGGAAATAGAGAAGACTCTATACAAAATTAATGGAGCTTATGCAGCAATCCTTTTCAACAAGACATGTTTGAGAGGGGGGTCTACTCCCAAGAAATAATAATAATAACAAATAATAATAAAACGAATATGTATATATATATATAATATATATATATAATATATATAATACTATATATATATATATATATATATGATGTGCTGTGTGTGTGTGTTATATTTAGATATATATATATATATATAGTATATATATATATATATATATGAATATAGGGGTAATATATATATATATATATTATATATATATATATATATATATATATATATAATATAAGGTTATAAAATATATAAATAAAGTTATTGCCACGAAGGAAAATTGAAAAGCGACATAGCCGAGAACTTTCGGTCTAGCACGACCGTTTACTAAGGGTCGTGCTAGACCGAAAGTTCTTGACTATTCTCGCTTTTCAATTTTCCTTCGTGGCAAAAAACCTTTATTTATACATAGCATCAAGTTTTATATACTTCGTGATCAAGTTATTCTATATATATATATATATTATATATACTATATATATATATATTAATATATATATGTGTGTGTGTGTGTGTGTGTGTGTGTGTGTGTGTGTGTGTGTGTGGTGTGAGTGTGTGTGTTTGTAATGAAAATTACATAGAAAATAGAAATGTAATCCATTTCATTACTAAAAACATAGCTGTGTTCTGTATCATAGGTCAATGAGGAAAAAACTCCCACATATAGCTAGTCCGTTCAGGATGTGCAATGCTAACGTATCATAACCACAGACAAACGAATGAACATCCTTCACATGGATTGGTATGTCAAACCCGGCTCTCATGAGAACCAAAGTAAATTGTGTTGTCATCAAATGACCCACATGTCAAGGATGTGTTCGTCTGTCCAATATTATTTCCTCTCTGAGAGAAAACATTGAGAGCTGTTTATCACTTGCATCTCTGACTTTCCTCTTTGTAAGATAAGTCTTCAGAATGCTTCTTTCTCGAGATGGAAATCGACTTGTAAATATTTCAGAGAATACATCATTTTATATAAGTCGTCCAAGTGTTTCCAACCATCCTTCAACATGACTGATGTGAGAACTGAGAAATCTATTTAAGACCATGCCAGCTGACCAACGTAAAGAGAAAAGAAGAGAGAGAGAGAGAGAGAGAGAGAGAGAAGCTGAAATATATCTCTATAACAAACAGCTGTTTGCCTTGGCAAATCATAAAGAATTAACTTTGTGACTGTCACTTTCCACTTCATCGAAGCGGGTCCCAGTCACTATAGAATGGTGACAGCGGTGGGATCTTATCTGTTCATCACTGCAGATAGCTGCACAGGAGGATCTTATCTGTTCATCGCTGCAGACAGCTGCACAGGAACCAGGGCCAACTACACCGTCCATGGAATAAACACCATCATCCGGGGGAAACGTATTTTGGAACTATACTTGGGGAACCACCCACATTGCAACACTTCCCCTCCCTCACAACCCTTCCTTCGAAAAAACACTTCGGAACATAGATACTATGGATCCAGTCCATCCTGTTTTCACGTTTAATGAAGACCTTCTCTACTACGCACTGCTAGCCACGGTTATGTGTATGGTAATCGTCATGAATGTATTCGCTTGGTGCAGGATAAAGAAAATGAGAAAGGAACAGTCAAAGAACGACAAGAATAGCCGAGACAAGCTACCCTAGGCCCTGAAGCCCTGAGAGATGAGTTATGTAAAATTGATCAATTTACATTGGTCGCTGACTAGTTTTGAACTTGAGCATGATTGAAAAGTGTGTTAGTATTTGACTGGCAAGTAATGTAGCTTTGGTGCATTAATAATGCATACCATTACCTTTAAAAATAATCTCTGTGAATTATCTAATCTAGCTGTGCGTCGGTACGCACCTGAAACTACATATACGTATGTATACTATATTCTATTATATTATATATATTATATATATATATATCTTATCTATAATATAAGATATTTCTATAATGTAAATAATCTCTTCTATGGAAATACATAATTACTTATCTTTAAACATGCCTTTATAGGTCTTACCTTTTATTTCTCAGCAAGGTACCATTAATTTTTTTTCTTATATGCATATATAACCTTGTATGCAAACTTACACAGGTATTGCGAGTCATGTATATCTACCAGAAATGCACTAGTATTTCTAACGAATCAATTATCTTTATGACCTGGATGTGTATTTTTTTCTCTCTTAGCTTCAGCACAAGTATAATCCTTATATATCTTTTAGCACAAGTATAATCGTTATATATCTTTTAACACAAGTATAATCCTTTTATATCTATTTATGACAAGTATAATCCTATTATATACTTTTTTTAGCACAATTATCATTCTTTGTATACGTTTTACAAGAATTATTATGTTTGGTATATATTTAGCACGTGCATTATCATTGCTTTGGATTATTTTACATCATCTTTGATCTTAGATTAGCAATTGCACACATCCTGCTTAAGTAGATTATTTGCTAATGAATGGACTTATTTATATTTTGTTTGTAGTGACCGAGCAAATATGTAATGAAAATTACATAAAAATGGAAATGTAATCCATTTCATTATTAAAAACATAGTTGCGCTCTTTATAATAGCTCAATGAGGAAAAATAGCTAGTTCGTTCAGGATGTGCACTGCTAACATATCATAACCACAGACAAACGAACGAACATCCTTCCCATGGATCGGTATGTCAAACCAAAGTAAACTGTGTTGTCATCAAATGATCCACATGTCAAGGATGTGTGTTCGTCAAGGATGTATGTTCTTCTGTCCAATATTATTTCATTTCTGAGAGAAAACGTTGAGAAATGTGTATCACTTGCTCTCTGATTTTCCTCTTCGTAAGATAAGTCTCTTCAGAAAGCTTCTTTCTCAAGATGGACATCGACTTGTAAATATTTAAGATAATACATCATTTTCTATAGGTCCAAGTGTTTCCAACCATCCTTCAACATGACTGATGTGAGAACTGACAAATCTATCTACGTCCATGCCAGCTGACCAACGTAAAGAGAAGAGAAGAGAGAGAGAGAGAGAGAGAGAGAGAGAGAGAGAGAGAGAGAGAGAGAGAGAGAGAGAGGCTGAAATGTCTCGATAACAAACAGCTGTTTGCCTTGGCGAATCATAAAGAACCAACATTGTGACTGTCACTTTCCACTTCAACGAAGCAGGTCCCAGTCACTATTATATTTATACACACACACACACACACAGATATATATATATATATATATATATATGATATATATATATATATATATATATATATATATATATATATATATATATATATATATACTCTGGTGGCTGAATCGTCAAAACAAAGAACTCTCGTCAGTAGGGCAAAACGATGCTCACTCATAGTACACCGGTACAAAGGATTGCCCTCTGTAAGGTCCCACACGTCACTCGTTTTGGTGTGATTGTCTTACCTCACTGCCGATATTATCAGAATTCCTATGAATGCCTTCAGTTCCCTCAGGTCCATGTCCCTAAAGGCAACATTGCCCTTATGATGATAATTACCCCTCAAAATGGCAAGTCGCTCATTGGAAAGCAAAACGATCTCCGCAAGCATGTGGTCAGACAAAAAGAGCCAGAAAGTGTTGCTCACTCTTACCACCTTAGCGGTGCCATCGGTTGGACCCCATGTTCAATCCTCGGTGCAAACAGAAGGGGAAGGGAAGTATTTCGGGTCTCTTTCCCAACACGTCCCATAACAACCGTCAAAAACCTCAGGTCCAATATGCTTTATAGGAGCTCCCTTGGCTAGCTGGAGGTCACCCCTCCTTTTTTCCTGCTCCTAATCTCGACCGGGGAGAGAGTGTCCTCATCCCAAGAGGTTGATGGTCCAGGTGTAGGTGTGGTGGTGGTTGTTGTTGTTGTTATAGTAACAACAATGGGCACAGTCCCACAAACTCCAGAGGACTCCCCCCCCTCCCTGTCAGCGTTGTCCCTATCCCCCTGGGAGAGGTCAAAAGGTACAACCTCCTCTTCCCTCTCCTCATCTCCCTCCAGCGATGCTTGTTCCTGATCCAGGTCATCTACGTCCTCCTCGACAAAGATGGCAGCTTCCTCCTCCTCCTCCTCACCTTCAGACACAACCTCCATGTTGTCCTCAACGTTACTTTCAAATTCATTGAAAAGTGCATTGCTAGCATCTTCACCCAGAGGTCTCTGTCTCTTCGAGGCCATTGCTGATAACTGAAAATAAGCAAAACGTTAGAAATGAGCACTCGAAAGAAACTCTGACATATGACCATACATGGGCATCTCAGCCAATGCCGCAGGGATGCACTTGATAAACACACCACTCTCCCACATATTCCAATAAAATACAACACTATACTAATTAGTTATAGAAAATAGACACTGACCTATATGAATTTAGTTACCACAACTTTGATTTTGCAAAAAAGCACAAAATGTGGCACTCAAACGGAATTGCACCATATGGCAACTTAGGGCATCTCAGCCAATGCCCCAGGCATGCACACAATAAAACACACCAACCTCCCACATATTCCAATAATAAAACAAAACTCTGCTTGCGAGAACACTGTTCAATATGCAAGGTTTATCTCATAACTGCATTTTGCAAAAAAAAAAAAAAAAAAAAAAAAAAAAAAAAAAAAAAAAAAACAAGAAAGTGGCATTAGAAGGAAAATGGGATATATATGGCATCTCAGCCATTCTCAAAGTCACTCACGTGATACACACACCACCCTACAACATTTTCCAGTATTACAAAACTATACTAATTAGCTATTATGCACACTGTCCTACATGAATTGAATACGTATTAACTTTGCTTTTTGCAAAAAAAAAAAAAAAACAGAAATAGGCACTCGTAGGTGACTGGACCATACGCCCATATATGGCATGTCAGACATGAACAAAGACATTCATATGATAGATATCTTAACCCCCCTTTTTATTAAACTACACAAATTAGAAACCCTTACCTGTTGTCAATGGTGCCCTCTGTCTGCAACCATGTCGTTAGGCTATTAAGATCTCGTAAGTATAAAAATATACTATTTATTACCCAAAGGAGTTGAATATAAAATAGAACAAAATGATTAACAAGTCATAATGACAGAAAACCCAAATCTGCCCATAAAGAAACTAGTAAGTTAACATTCTACCCTCCGGACTAAGAATTCACTCCCAGACCCAAAATGTCAATAAGTTCAATCTATTATCAGTTGGTTAGAGATTCCCGTCTCTAGTACCATGGAATATAACCCATCTGTAATAAAGATAATAATGGATAAGAGATACACTTCACACATCACTCTTTTCAAAGTATTTACGTAAAAGAAGGTATTTCACTCTTCTCTCTCTTTCAAAGGTAACAGTTTTCTAAGTCTTACAAAATATGTCATACCTTTACGATGGGGGCTTTCTCTCCCGACACTTGGCGTGTACCACCTGACCTCTTTGTGCTCACCGAAAGGAATGTGGCTTTCGCAAGTGCCTTGGACTATTAGACCTGTAACATCCGTACAAACTAATGTGCATGCTTGACTACAAGACAAGTATTCTCTCGGTTAAACGCTTACGTACTCAAATTCCTTCACTCAAGTAACCTGCCCTTACAGCCTGTCTCCAAGCAAGACATGATATGTGATTAATTAACATTACACACTTGTAAGAGATATATCATCCTCCGACATTCCAATATTACAAAACACTTCTAGCATGAACACTGTTCAATATGCGAGGTTTACCTAAAAACTTTGCTTTTTGCAAAAAAAATTAGAAATTGGCACTCAAAGGAAAATGGACCATTTGGCGTTGTATGGCATCTCAGCCACTCCCAAGGTCATGCACGATGTAGATATACCATCCACCCAGACTTTCCAACACAACAAAGACATATGACTATGCACACTGTTCATTGACAAATGGTTATGTAATAACTTTGCTTTTCGATCCCCTACCTCTTAAAGGTGCATGCGGGTCGACCTCGACACAAGCGATTCTCAGAAAAGGGGGAAGCGCTTGAGGCAGACATAGGCAGCTCCGCACATGATAATGGCTTTTAGACGAATGGCTGCCTGCAGGTTGATCACACCCAGATTTGACACAGGCGATAATTTATGGGAAAAAAAACATGTTTTAGGAAATACACCTCGGGTCGCTCACCTATCCGGGGTTAAGACAACCAGTTAATACGATGATCACAGATGGGATAAATGCCTTTAATAAAGCCAAAGGATTTCTGGCACTGGACAGAGGAAATATTGTCGCTGTTTTAGATTAATAAGGTGTTGCACTTGGACAAATTTGATACAAGAATTTAGCTCACAGTTGTTTGATGCAGCATTGTGGAGATATTGAGGGGCTCGTGCTAGTTACGTGGTGATTCTATATTGTTTGAAAATGTTCAGAGGTCACTGCATTTCTTCTGACTTCTGAATGAGGTTCCAGATGCCATTGTGACCAGCTTTGATCTCCTGGTAGATCTTATGTTTGATGAATCATTTATTTTTGCCAAAATCAAGAAGCATGTGTCGAACTGCCCAACAGTAGATGACGCAATTTTCAATGGGGGCCCAAAAACCATAGGGGGTGGTCAACAGAACTTTCCGAGGGGATGATTTAGGATATGCTTCCGGTGGTTTCTGTACTAAGGTGGAGAATGCTAGGAAATATACAGACCAAACACCAGTTTTGTTGCTTTATTTACAACGAGCAGGGTCATACGAAGAGAAATGTTCGTTTTAAGCATTGTGGTAGTGTTAGAATGCTATACACAATTGGAAGTTCTGTCCGTTACTCAAAAAGATTAATGATAGACCAGAGAGTCAGAATTTTTGGGATAGCTATAAGAGAGCTCCTCAGGGGAATTTCCAAAAAGACATTGCAAACACTCTTTCACTAATGTTTACAAACCACCACTTGATGCACATTGGCGGTACTGCTACCATATGAGTGTTAATGGGTAACAATCGTGAAGTTATGCCAGCTATAATTCTAAGATATATTTGCCTCCTAACTTTAATACCGTAGATAGAGTTGTGAAATGAGTCCTCAGGAATTATGATCCAACAGTGTAAAGTGAACGCGTCAAACGAAAATTTTGTTGAATTTTTCCGAAACCGTAGACTGACATACATAGGAGCATACCGAGATTAAAATATCCGGGGTTAAGTCAGCTGTTTTAAGAGATTTATCAAATCCTTTTGTCAAATGATCATTTATTAATTTTTCTTACGTTTTTTATTTGCGTTGTTCTATGCTCCATAAAATGACCTACAAATATTAATTAACACGCGCAATGAATAGATGTGAAATGTATCACTGAATGACTGAAAAATATGAAATAATATTTAACTTTTGTACATTATCACTTAGCATCTGGCGAATAGGTATCATCGGTACTACAGACTCCTTAAATCTCCTCGACTTACCTCATAGTTTAGAGGAGTTCAAACTCATCTTACTGACATTCCTATATGATAAAGACGTTGTTGTTTTCTTTATTGTACAAATTTATTTCTTTAAGAATAGAACATTTTCGCAATTGAATTACATCTTATTACGGAGATGTATTATTCATTTTTTTCAGGTTCCAATAGTGAAATTTCTATAAGATATACTTAATATCATCCGAATTAATATATGGTGAATGTTATTTTTCGAAATAAAAATGAGAAAATATACGAATGGAACTTATTAAATCACTGCTTGCACAAGTTAACATAAGTCGATGAG